>NW_015091064.1:11414717-11456212 GCF_001431845.1 Calidris pugnax
TATAGTTTAAAAAAAAGAGCATGGACGTCTTGTGCAGCTTATTGTCATTTGTTCAACAAATGTTGCCAAAAAAGATTATGTACTTCACTGGTTTCAAATAGGAAATTTTAAGACAGTTGTGAATATTCTGAATTGGTGCTGGTTTTCATCAGAAGATTTTCCTTTAAAAAAAAAAAAAAAAAGGAGAAATAAGAAAATGTAGGAGTTTCACACAGAAAACACTACTTTCTTCCTTGAGTTCTTCAGTCAACACTTTCCCCATCAGGAGAGATAGAAGAGGGTTAGGAAAAAACTCTGAAGAGAAAAAGATTCACTTTTTCTTCCTCTATTTTAAAATCAGTTTCATGATGTGTGAGCCTTTATTTCAATTGGGGCTTGTCTTGTTCACTTGCAGCTATCCAGCAAATTAGGCACCTGACCTAGTTAGTGCTGAATAAACAAGGTAAATGATCTCAGAAAGTAATTATAGATGTCTGCAAACCAACATAGTTGGACACAAACTTGGGAAAGATGAATCCCACCATTGAAAGATTTCACTCAGGCTCTTAGATGAACCAGTTTCTATATAAAATTGAAATTTTCCTCTGCTTCTAGCTAATGAAATTCCCTAAAAATCATCAGCTAGTGTCAAAAGAGTAAGACATGCTTTGAGCCATTTGAAGATATACTACTTGTGTACTATAATTGTCTTATTACTAAGATTTGTTCATTCAGAGAGTTTGCATGTGGGTCATAGCATGATTAAAAAACTTTGATTCTCTTTAGATATTTTCTGATAGAAATTAGGTATCCACTGTCTTCATGATGAAGTAAATTGAACTGCAGTTATAATGCTTAGATGTACTTCATCTATGCCCAAGTGTGCTCATGGAGTGTAAAAGAACATCTCTCTGTTAATGTGGCCTAATCTACAAAAGGGATGTCAGATCCCAAAATCCAGACCACCCTGAAATTTGGCCTCTAGAAGAATCACTCTCAGAAGGATGTATGGAGAGGAAACTTTCTTCTTCATTTAAAGCAGAGATACAGATATAAAATCTTCAAAAACTCATCCAATTTGTACTTTGAAAGAGGGTATATGAACAAGTTTCTTTTTTTCAGCTATAATCAGTTAATAATTTTGTGAAAGCAATTATTTACAAAAAGCTCCAAGCGTTAACAAAATAGTCAAGGTTACAATATATGTTTTATAGGTTTTCCTTTTGTTTTCTAGAACAAGAGAGCACTTAAAAAGTGCTCTCAAAATAACAAAGACAGTAATGGATGGTGATTTTCCTCTTTTGCTAATGTGCTTTTAATCTCTATGTGAGATTGCTTACAATCAACTTTTCCAAGTGCAGGTAAAGAAATTAACTTTGAAAATTTGTATGATTGACCCAAATATACTTTACAGGCATTATGTTTTACCACTCTACATTTTACATGGAGGTTCTGCTTATCCAAACAAAAGAATGATGCTTCTCCTTCAAGGAAAAAGACTTCTGGTTATAATCTTACAGTCCCTAATATAACAAAATATTTTTATTTACATGTGTGCATTATTATATACTGGATATTTTCTTCACATTCCTGAGCAGCATCTTTTTGTAATACTCTTGTTCAACATGAGATTAGCATTAGAGGAGACAAATTCAGACTTTTGTGCCCTTGCAACCTCAAAGTAGTTAAAGATATATTTATTCTTTAACAGTAAGGGACATTGATTAGTGGGCTGGTAAGGTAAACCTTCTCTATCTTTAACAGAAGTCTTTGATGAGGGAAGCATTGATCGAGAAGGATCAATCCACAAAATCCACAAATGACCAGCTGAAATTACTGACCAATATCTCACCACCTTCTCTGACAAGAGGACCAAACCTGTAGTCCATCAAAGAGGCCACTTTACCATATTTTATTCAATGTTAATTTCAAATATTTTCTTTTATGTACAGTGCAATGCAATGAAACTTCACAAGTCATCATGAACATGGGTAGTAAAACATACATTTCTATATTGCCTCCACATAAGTGTGAATTAGCAAGCAGATCCCAACCTTGTAGCCCGTGTGAAAGATGACAACAACTGTGGTGCTGTTGCAGGAGAAAACCAAAACATGTCATCACGTATCTCAGCTGCCTGTGAGACATGCAACTTCAGGGATCTACTAGGAAGGACCACATAGCAAAAATATTTGCCCAGTGTCATTGCTGAGCAATGTCAATGACATAAGCAATAGAGCCCTTAAGGAGGGAGCAAACATATCCTGAAATTCCCCCGAAGCCCATATGTGAGCAGAGGCTCAATTGCACAGATTAAGCTCAAGCAGACTTTTACCACCAGTGCTCCTTGAACCCATGAGGATGACAAAGAGACCTTGTCTTTGTGTCCTGGTAGCATTGCAGAGGACAGTTGTCCCATTTAAAAAAGTAACAGTATGGTCTTGATAAGGTGAATAATTTCTGTCTTTTTAGTCAAGAGGAGAAAATGACGGTAATTGTATGCATATTTTTATATAAGTGCTTCTTTTGTTTCTGCATTGAAAAAGTGAATGTATTGTGTAGCTGTGTCTCAAAAAAGGAAAGACCTTTAATCAGCAAAATATTTCTGTGGTTTTCAAGGCCTTTTTATGATTTTCATTATTTTTATATAATAATACTGCAGTTTTAATAATTTTCTCATACAATGGAAAGATGAAATAAGTATTGATTTTGTTGTATAATAAGGGAGAAGTCTTTGAAAACTCTATCTTCTAAACTTTTTTTCTCCTTGCAGGGGTAATACCCTATACAGAGTGCATTTCTTTGGTAATATAATAAAAATCATGTCACATTGAATTAGATTTTAAAATAATAATAATAATTAATTCCTGTTATTACTATCATTATCACCTACAGGTTACAAACAAAAAAGGAAAAAATGTTTAGCATTCCAAAGCTAGCCCCAATCTTATAAGCTCTCATTTCAGAGGAGCTACACTTGCTAATTGACTACATAGTGGGACAAGTCATATACTATTAATAATAAAAACTAAAAGTTACATAGAGTTTTATTACTCCCCCCCAGCTATCAAATTGCAGTCCCTGAGGTATATGGAAGTAGTAGCAAACATTTAAACTTTGTCTTGCTGAATTTCATTAGGAAAACACATCCCTGAGACTCAGTAGCCTGAGGATGCTCAAGTAGAGGTGTCACAGCTCTCAAATGCCTTAAAATAAAATCTGGTTCTTTCTCCTTACAAGCGAGCAAGCTGAAAAACTGATTTTTTTCACTCTGAATTCTGGCCTGATTGTTCCCTGACTACTCAATGCAGAATCTTTTACTAAGATTTCTCTCCGGATTTACAAATGGGATGTTCCCAACACAGATAACCCCTAGGCAAGTTGCTTGAATTTGTTCAGATGAACCTTATATATCCCACAGAAAGACACATTTTTAGTTCCTTTAAATCTTCCTCGTTCTGATGCTGACCGGAAAACCATATTTTTTAAAAACAGTAATTATTTCCTTAAGACTAATTAAATCCAATTTACAAACAAATCCCTTAAACTGTCATTTAAAAAAAAAATAAAATAGAAAACTTCTCCCTCTACTACAGAGGGAAAATGTTAACTTACTGATCGGATGTCATGTACCTTAATATCTAAACTGAATTTCCTGGACATAAAATATTTCAAGCTGAAAACCATTACAACACCACTATAATGTTTTACCATGCTTTCTCTTAAATTATTGACATATATTAAGAGTTACAAGGAGCATAGTGCTGTGTATCTACAGATGTTCTACTTTTGATTCTTTGTTTTCACTTTTAGGTCCTGACACATTGGAAAAAGAATCTTCTAGTCATTTCCAGATATATAACCCTTCCTTCAGGAGAGATGGATCATGGTTGACAAAACTTCCTCCAAACTCAAATGTATATTTCCACCATTATGTATCTTTCCTAAGGTGTGTAAGCTACAGAATTACTTTTATTTTAAATCTATGTGTAGACTTCTTTTAAATCCCTTTCTTTCAGTTTCACATTTTGGAAAGCTCTTGTAGATGTTCACAGGAATAAGACTGTGAACTGATAAATGGTGATTGAGCTATGTTTACTGGCTCTTATTTGATGTTAAAATAAATATTGACATGCTACAATGAAAATGCTTTATATCTTTTCTTATAGTTTAATGCCATAATTATGAATTTATTTAAAATATACAGTTAGGGACATTATCCTGCCACCAACTGAATCTTGTAAAAGTTTTGGAACTAGATTCTGAGCAGTTTAATGTTTCAAGAAGTTTTTTGGTCCCAAAGTAATGCAAAAACATGGTCTTCTACAATCTGGGTCAATTCACACTGAGATGAAGATACTTGCACCATTGTCATTTATCAGTTGAGAAAGAAATGCATCACATAAAATGTAGCTTTTCCTAGAGGAAAACAGGTGTAAATCAGTTAAAATGTTTGTCTGGAAACTGGCAGTTTATCACCTAGGTGATGATCCCTTTATATTTTTACTTTGTAGTGTGAAACATAAAACAATTTCAGATGACAGGATGACAAAATACCATTTTTTCCCCTGCTGAAATCTTTAACCTCTAAGAGATTATGATTCAGATATATTTTACATTTGAGATGAACATCGAGAAATCCCAAATCTCAGCAGTGAGGCATTAAATAGCTGCGTGCATTTGGCAGTGGCAGTTTGCCACTAAGTCACACACTGTGGAGGATTCTCCCTCTGCAAAGGAGAAAGCAGCAAAACGGTTCGGCGATGTGGAACAGCTTGCACCCTGCGAAGGGGCACTTATCACAGAAACAGTGTGATTTTCAAACTCAATCTGTTAATTGTGCTCGTGCAACTTTCTGGGAGGCTCCGCTGGCGCGCTGCTCAGAGGTACGAAGCTGCTGCTGATCTCAACAACAGTGTCTGCGCTCTCCCTGTTCTCTCGGAGGGAAGATTGGATCCGATGCACAAACCGGGACAAATGGATACAGTTCTGCTGACTTCAGGGTGCTTTGCAGCTGAGGATCTGTGATAATCTGTAAAATACATCCATCTCTTTGCAAACTTTTTTTTTTTGGCTGAGTGTCTTATTTTATGCTAAGAGGTTCTTGCCCAGAATGTGCTGTGTTTGGTCTTCTTTTTTCTTCATCTTTTCTTTTTTTTTCTTAAAGCATGCTGTTCAATTCCAGACAAGTTTTCAAAATCAGTAATAACTGTAGTATAATCTATTGTACTTTTTGAACAGAAAACCTGTTAATGATTCCCAGTCATTCTCAAATGCCTGGCATATCTTTGACAAGCACTGAGCAGAGACAGAGAATAGGAATCCAAATTCTATCCTGTCATTAGGTGAGGACTTTGATAAATCTGTTCTCCTTCAAGCCTCTGAATGGTACTTCCTGCTAAAATGCAAGGGCTGGCTCTAGACCAGCTGCATTCCATTAGCTATTGGTATATTCTGAATTATTTTTCTCCATAAAAAAAAAAACATATCTGACCAAAGATATTGATCATTTCTTCTGGTCAATGGGCATACCCAATTGAGTCTATATATTGTCTTGGACGACAGTTATAAAGTATTATCATTGTGGCCTTCATCTTGCTTTTTCCCCTTACAATTTTCTTAATTAAAATTAATGGTACCTGCAAGAAAGATACGGAGCATAAGAATAATTTTGGAAGAAGAAGCATGCATTAATTCATCTCTTCACAAAGGACATTATCTGGCAAAGCAGCACCTGTCTATTCACAAGCCAATATTTATTCAATTTTATGTTCTTATTAATTTAGCAGTATTTAGAGCTCAGTGATTTTTTTAATTGATGTTGTAAGACCAAAAAGTTTAGATGTGTAAAACAGAACCATAAGACTCAGCCCAGATTTTGTCTTCAGAAGTAAGTAAAATTGGTACCTGAATTATATGAAGCAGTTTCTCAGAAATAAAAGTTAACAGATTTATCTATAACTCATTTAGCTGATGGGAGGACAAGTCAGCATTGTGTCATTAGTTGTGGTCAGGGTAGCATGACTCAGATCAACAGAGTAGAGTAATGCTATTTAAGAGCTTATATACTTCAGTGCTTGCATTTTCTGCAACCTCAATTAAGTTTACAAGGTGGGATTTATGCCTCTCACCTGCAGACAGCTAAAAATTAGTCTCTGGTCCAAACCATTCATCAAAAATCTTCATGCAATAAAGGGCAATATACCTTCAGAAATCCATTTTAGGATATCAAGATTCATGTCCCTAAGTTACCTATTTTCATCCACTGGCTAGTGAGGGAGCCTGGCAAAGTAGCTAACACATACAAAACTGTAATCTGGCAAAAGTTAGGTGACATGAATCCAACTTGTGTGGTTTTTTTAATGGTAGTCTTTATATAACTTTAAAAAAACAAACAAACAAACAAACAGAACACCTGGCAGAGAGCTTGTCAATTTGCCTGGAAAGATAGGCCCAAGAAAGCAATTATCAGAGGACTGAACATAAATACTTAGAAGAATGAAATGAAAGTAGCAGACGTTGTCACTTTGTGTTTTTCATTCCACAAACTGTCACTCTGAGAGTCATGTGTATTAAAAATAAAAATAAGCATTACAGGAAATTCAAAAATTTCCTTCCTCTTGAAAATTTTTTAATGGTTCCAGCTCATGGAATAAGGGCTATATGAGTATAAACGTGTTAGACAATGTATCCAATGTATTCCAGGATTAGACTGGAAACAGACCAAACGCAGATTGGACAACAAGTCTATGTTGTGTGTTTATAAACAACTGAATCTAATGCTGTCCTTATATGTGACTGGAACAATGTGGC
Source organism: Calidris pugnax (assembly GCF_001431845.1). Classification (NCBI taxonomy): domain Eukaryota; kingdom Metazoa; phylum Chordata; class Aves; order Charadriiformes; family Scolopacidae; genus Calidris; species Calidris pugnax. Next base: position 11,421,510 of record NW_015091064.1, read on the forward strand.
ACCATCCAAACTGATAAGAAGAATTAAAATATACAAAGGAACATTAAAAAAAAAATCAAGAGTTTTTTCTTTTTTCATAAAGTGTGAGCAGATCTCTGTAACCTCTCTTGAAGCTCATGTCAATGTTAGTTTAGCAAAATTATAAGGGAGAATGCCAATACCATTCTCAGAGTGCAAGCATAATGGAAACTGCACTTGATATTTTCTTCACTACAACTAACACACACACAACTCAACATTCCACTACTTAAAGAGGGATTGAATGGTTGACATTAGAAACGATCAGTAGCAAAAAATTAGCTACATTTTTCCGATGATAAGTTGGGTACGAACAAGAGGCTGAAATTGCTCTTCTTTTCAGCATCATAGCATCATGAATAATAATAATATATGTGATGTTCATTGCCAGCTAGATGGATTTATCTCAGTAGAAGGTAAAATATTGAATGTAGAATGCCATTCATAAGTCGATGGTGTCCCTTTATTACAAATACATTTTGGTCTGAGAATTATAGTGTTACGAAGAGTGCCACTGAAGAGTAATATAGCTACAGGTGGGTTGAGTGTGATAAAAGCTTTGTTCAGTAAGGTGGTTTTGCAGTAGCTACCATTACACATCTTTTCACTATGTTTGTTTGGGGTTTTTTTCTCTGATACTTGCATAATAAATTGGTATAGTAACAGGTATAGTAATTGGTATAGACACAGGTATAGTGACAATATGATGCATATTTTTACATGAAAACGCTCCTCATAAAAATGTTGTGGCATTGGGACCATCGCACATGCTGTAGACATCGTTTTGTCTGTGGCTTAAGATCTCTGTCATTCATTTCTGTTAACAAGTGTTACTTATTACTTTTTCAAAAATTCTAAATAAATATGAGGTCTAATAAAAAACAATAGGCATGAATATAAGCAATTTATTTCTGTGGAAAAAAAAGCTGTTACAAGTTCTATGAATAGTTTCATATAATATATTGTGCAGAGAACTCGACTCCATTTGACCAAAGACCAACATCGTTAGACATCTCCAAGGCTCACAAGGAACATACCTCATGCAACTGAAGTATGAGTTTCAGGAAATCCCATGGCAGGTGACTCTGTTAAAATCTCATTGTTTTCGTGGTGAGTTCTTCATAAGGGAATATGGTAGAAATACTTTTGAAGAGCCCATAAATATTTATCTAAACTTAATGTGAAGCCAATTTCTACTTACCCTGGTCTTGTAATAGGTTTAGTGCACTTGTGTGGCTTCCAAACTGTATCATGGTTGAAGAAAGTAAATTATTCTCTTACTTGGACTTAGAGTGGGAAAAGGATTTGAGATCCAAGGTTACACTGTATTTCTCATTACTGTGTATACAGTTACCAAGACTGCAGAAAGGCCAGTATTAAATTATCCAGAATGATGAATGAATATTAAGATAGCAGGCAATCAGGTAATCCCAACCCTGCATCCTTCTGTCAACTCTTATAGACCTTTACTACACTTGCCAGGATGTCAGCTCAAACCTGAGCAACTGGTGCAGTAAAGATGCACGTTAGTAGTGCCTGAACTTCAACACTGAAGCGTTTGTTCTGACAGTCCCATGAGTAAGTGAGAACAGCGTTAAGCACGATGTGAAGCTAACACCCAGGTCTCTGTCAAAGAGTGAAACAGTGAGAGGTGTTCATTAATGAAAAAGGTATAGAACAATTTTCCAGGTGATTTATTTTGCAGAAATTCAGAGAAAGAAGAGAAAAGAAACTTGGAGCTTCAGAGAGTGAGGCTGCACTACACATATGGTATGACATGAAGGAACAGCCTATAAGGTTCTGATTGTGTGAAACTGAATGATAAGAAAAGCACACGCCTCTGCAAAAGGATATCATTATGCTAAAATCCTTTATTTTCTTCCCCTTAACTAAATATACATATACAGTTGATTTTCCTGGCTACCTTTTGGCTTTTTTCCCACAAAGTTTGACAAAAGAGAGACCTCTTATGACTGCTTCTGCTGAAAACTTCAGATAACCAAGTCACTTATTATTTAGATACCTTTTTATGGATTTAAATCTCTTATCTTTAGACTCCAAATTTCAAACTTCTTGCCACTGTTCCAGGTGTTTTCTGCTGCTCTGAACATCAGAATAAAATGTTTGTTTTATGAGGACATCCTTCAAAGAGAGTTTGTCCACAATGCCATTGTGACATCCTGCAGTAGTAAGAAGTAATTCATCTTTTCTGTTTCCCAGCCAAGCAAGATATCCATTCATTATTTTCCCCAAATAGGAAGTTCCTTTGTAGCACAAGCTTTTAAAGTCCTCTTTATCTTCATTAAACTGTCACACCAGCTGACAAAGTTTTGTCATTGAACTCCAGCAGTACCGGTATTAAAGAAGTCCTGCAAAGTTCTCTGGTGTAAACAACATTTGTACACTACCTGAGACATAGTAGGTGATGTCTCAACTGGCTAGTCAAGGATGTCAGATTTTAGCCAGCTACTTATAGCTGCCACACTCTTAAACTGACAGGGAAATCAGTTCAGATTATGATAGTGACTGGTTTTCCACACTGGTTATTTTCTTGCATTCCTAGAGTTAACACAGAAGATGGGTGCTGCAATGCACATTATATCCAGGCTGTGTGACATTGCTCTTCCTTAAATCTTCTTGGGCCCAGCTAGTAAATTGCAGGATGATGCAGTTACAACTAAGTCTGTGGCTGTTCCTGGGTTAATGACAGTATTCAAATTCAGAATCTGACTTCAGGAGGAGACCTGAACTTAAAATATGAGGACCATCAGAACAGTATAATGGATAAAAGATATTGTCTGTATGGATGTGTATACCAGTAACATACTACCTCATACACCTCAACAGTTGACCAGGATCATTTTACAATGAAAGATTGTCCAAGTCCCACCTCAGAAGATTCTGAAACTTCTTCTCTTGTCCTGCACAACTGGGAACATTTAATGTGTGAAATTCAGAGCTTCCCTGATCCTACAGTCCTTCTTCGTAAACTTTGTTTTATAGATGAGGCAATCTGATTACTTCTTCCACCAAGTACTTGAAAATTTTAACACTATTTATATTAAAAGCTATTCCACTCATTGGTTGAAAGATGTCAACTTGTCTTTCAGATGCTGTAGAGCAAGTCTGAAAGGTACTCTTTCAGGAATACTAAGATTTCTTTGCAAAAATCGATCAGATTTGACTGGTACAATTGCTACAGAATATGGAAAAAACAGTGGGAAAAAATAACTTTTCAGTGGCACTTTAGTCTGTCCACTGAGGCCTTTTGCCAATATTTAAAGGTGACATTCAAACACAACAAACTGTACTGATTGTAGTGTGAGTTACATTACAACCCCAACACTTTTGTTGCTATCATTTTTCACCATGCAAAAGATTCCTTGCAAAAGAAATAATGAAATTTGAATAGCTGAGATTTAATCATACTTTCAGTCTTCCATATTTAAATAATCCTTCCATATGTGTTATAAATTGAACCCTTTTTCCTTATTTATAAACTATACATTCAATCCAATAGAGATACTAAATAGAGCAAAATCAGTGATCTCTATAACGATCTTTAATCTGAACATCTGACAGAGAAATAATCACAGAATCACAGAATTGTAGTGGTTGGAAGGGACCTCAGAGATCATCGAGTCCAACCACAAAAAAAAAAAAACAAAAACAAAAACAAAAACCCACCAAACAAACAACACCAGCTCCCACCACCTAAACACACAACAACCTCCAACCAAAAAACCATCACCCACCCACACAGCCCCCCACCACAAACCAATAATCTTGGGCACTAGAGCATGCCCTGAAGAACCATGTCTACACGTTTCTTAAATACCTCCAGGGATGGGGACTCCACCACCTCCCTGGGCAGCCCATTCCAATGCTGGATAACCCTTTCAGTAAAGAAATGTTTCCTAATATCCAACCTGAACTTCCCCTGGCGCAACTTGAAGCCGTTACCCCTTGTCCTATCATCTGTAACTTGGAAGAAGAGACCGACCCCCGTCTCTCTACAGCCTCCTTTCAGGTACTTGTACAGAGCGATAAGGTCTCCCCTCAGTCTCCTCTTCCCCAGACTGAACAACCCCAGTTCCCTCAGCCTCTCCTCGTAAGACTTGTGCTCCAGACCCCTCACCAGCTTCGTTGCCCTTCTCTGGACCCGCTCCAGCACCTCAATGTCCCTCTTGTGGTAGGGGGCCCAAAATTGGACACAGTACTCGAGGTGGGGCCTCACCAGTGCCGAGTACAGGGGGACGATCACCTCTCGGGCTCTACTCGCCACACTGTTCTTGATACAGGCCAGGATGCTGTAATAGAAAGTTCTGGAAAAAACCTCAATAGCATACCTATTCTTCTGGATTTATTTCAGCTCATCATACTTACGTTAGTGATGTATTTTTCAGGATGAATGGTAAAATGTCAGTGCAGCAACATTACAAAATTTGCTATTATTTTTGCAGTATAAGCTAGTATTTTCTATTTATCATCGAGAAGAGGGATTTTGATTTCACCTTTCTGCTTCTTTTCCAACACAATAAGATATTTGCTATATTCAAGTGTTTACAAATTAACAGTACAAATTTCATAGTAAAAATAAGGAGACAGTGAACACTTGAGTGAACTGGAAGGGCTGAGAGAATATTTAAGAGCAAAATGGGGTGAGAGAAAGGAAAAAATATTAGTTTATGATATCGTTATTAGTAGTAGAAATATTCAGACTGACATGCATACATAAAATTTGAAATTCTGGATTCAAATATACATATTTTTTTCAGTGTACTCAGGACATTACATGTGCTATGGGATAAATAGAACTGGAATGATTCTCACATATTGTGAGAAAAGGTTCTCCTTCATGTGCTATTGCCTTTGTAAAAATATGCATGGCTACATGGTCTGAAGTTCAAGATCCCCTGATGCACCCTAAAAAATCCTTGTCTTAGTCTCATTATCTTGTGACTAAATCTGCCAACCATTTTCTCCAAGTCATCCCATCTGCCCAAAATCTACCACTGATCACCAGTTTAGCTTTCTCTATTTAGGGGAAAAATAGAATTATTTCTCATTGCCTTCTGCCCAAGCCTCTGGCAGTCACATCAACAGTCCCATCTGTTCTTTTTCCAGCTTAATCCCACCCAGATCTCTGATTTCAGGATTTGCAATTTAAAGGGAGGATGTGTGATATGCATAATCAATGCATTTACTCAATTCAGTATACTTGCACAACAACCCACATTCATTCTCCCTTTTTGCTCATACATGTACACACATGTGCTCACATAAAGACTTTTCATTCCAAACATACCTTTTCTTAACTGAAAAAAAAATTAAGTGCCAAGATATGTTCAGCCAATTATACCTTTGGCTTGATGGAGTATTGCTATCCTGATGAATTTGCTTAAGAGCAGGGATGTCAGAACTGTTAAATCATCAAGCCTGACAACTCATGCTGTAGATTTTCAGAGCTAGGCTGGAGGCAGCAAACTAAAATGTCTATATGTATGTCTTAAAATTGTCATCTTGGATCATGTCTCATTGTTCTATTATTAAGGAGCAAAGACAGTTGCTGCATCATTGAGGAAATGGAGTTTGCATCAGAAGCTATATTTTGTTGCATTTTAGTAATGAGAACTCAGTGGAAGAACAAGTAAATAAAAAAATCAAAACAAGTTGGCTTTAAAACATTTGTAAGATGCTTCTGGGACCACAGCAGAGTTTAGTATCTACAGAAAACAAAGTCCTACACTATTCCAAACCAGTTCCATTAAACAGAATCCTGAAAGTCTAATTTATTTACTTTTTTACATCATAGAGAGAAAACCCAGTAAAGAATAAGGCATATAAAATACATATCATCCAAATCTCTGGGCTGAAATCTGGGGTGATAGTGCTTGTATCACTATAAGCGTCTGGAGTGCTGTGAGGATACCAGGTTCACAATAACTCAGAATAACTGAAAGCTGGTAAAGCTTTCAGTTTAGGTATAGTTTAAGTTTGGGTCTTTAGGCTATTCCTTGGACTCACCAGCCACTGACACTTCATAACACATCTCAACAGGAGGCATTTTCTGTTCATACCTATTGGGGACTATACCACGTAAACAGTGTTAATCTGTTAACATCTCTCCTTACAGACTGGTCAGTGCTGATTTCTGTGACAGTCTGCATGAAAATGCCAAAACACAAGAATTGACTTCTAAAAGTATCTTAAACTTTTTTAATAAATGTCTTAAAAATGAAGAGAAAATTATAATACACAGAATATGACTCCTTCTATGGATACTTTACTTTTTTGGGTTTTTTTGAAAAACGAAAGTGTTATGACCTCTAAGTTTACTTCTGCATACATGTATATATTTCTACATATACATCATAAACACCCCCATAATTGGTACCTCTAAATTCAGCCAGTGATGTGGGATACAGAGTAGACTGTAGATGTCCTGACAGTCCTTAATTTTACTCCTGTGGTTGGAAGGATGCTAGATTTCCACAAGATATGCTTGCAAAGCAGAAAATTGAAATACTACCTGTTGAATCAGGCACCTTTTCCTGTTAGATATGTAGATATATATTTTCCTCTTTAGTACATTCTGTGTTTTATTATAAAATACTTTTTTGAGTTTGAAATACATTGTTGCTGGCACATTTCTGCTCTTTGAAATTCATCAAATTCTTATGTAAAGTCTGATGAGGAACAAAGTTCACATCACAGACTAAGCCTGGATCACAGATAACATATGGAGACATTACTTACACCTGTTCCTGTAGATGCACTGGCTACTCCTCTTGAGAGTCAAGTCCATTTAAAGTATAATACATATCTAGGTCTTCTGAACAGTTGAACACCTACAAGAGCTTTTCCAAAGCAACACTAGCTGAGATACAAACCATTGCTATTTTGGATTGTGATCCAAGTATTCCTATCAAATCATATTAACATCAAACATCAAGGCTTTAGATCAGTGTTTCAGGAAATAACTTTAAAATCTAGAACAGTCTAATTTTTCTTATAAATTGTGTAGTAATGTAGCCATAACTTCTGGCCTTACTTAAAAAATCTGTGTTTGATTTCCATCTCTGTTTTTGAGTTGCTGTGAGAGAATGCCAAAAAAATTACATACATTTTTATATGGTCATAAAATCCCTCCTCTCTTCAGGAATTTACTTGTTGAACCATAATACAAAATAAACACCTTCTTCAACAAAACATGGACTTTCACTTACAAACCTTTTCTTACACTGCCCTTCACCAACAGATCTTTTCTTCCATTGTTCTGGAAATCCCATGGCTGTTTGTTAGCCCATGTATTTCCTTCGGGATTACATCTCATAGTAATTCTTATTTCCATGCAACCCAGGTATGAAATAAATTTAGACATCAAGAAACCCTAATCTAAGTGGACTTGGCATATTAACGTATGGTTCTTCTCTATGTTCAGTAGGCTTCTGAATGTCACTTCAGAAAAAAGTCTTGTTGGTGCACATGTGTACAGTTCACTAAAAGAACACATTTATTCAGCAGGACTGTACTGCACTACAGTTAGTCTGATGTTTGTTTTCACCTTTTTACTTCATTGCCAAAGTTGAAAAATACCTTCAAGAAGGTATGAATTAATTTAATACCACCTATATTATATTGTGTGTGAGAATTATATCTCTTTTGACTCCATAAGATAAACCAGGGAAAACTGAGAGCAAAATGTAGTTAAATTAGAGCAAGCTGTCCTCAGACCAAAAGAGTTAGCCTGATTCAGAGCAACTAGAAGTATCCCAGGGAGATGGACTGGTACAGGCAAGGGCTGGAAGAATTCCTTTCAAGACATTTGTAACAGCACTAAGACTTGGAGGTTCAAAAATAAAAAAGCTTCATGACTCATATTCACAAAGCCAACTGGAAAACATTTCTCCCTCTACCTCTAGCGCACAGGATATCTCCTGACCAAGGTTTGTAAACAGTATCAATGTACACAGACCGTGCAATACCATGAAGTATCTACTGTTCTTTTTTCTGCTCTTCTCGCCTTGTTCTCATCTAGAGGCAAAATTCATTGCACAATACAATGAGAAAGATCAGAAATTTTATTAATAAGTAAGACAAGAAAAAGAAAACAGCTTGAAAAATAAAGAGGATAAAATACCCGTTGCACCAGAATAAATCCCAGACTAGTTACTCTTACTAGCATCTGCACATGTATGGCGTCAATGGGAACGTGAGGACTACAACCATGCTCCTGTCACGCTGCCATAATCAAGCAGTTTTGTCAAGTGAGGGTCAGTCTTGTAACTAACAAAATTGAAGAAGAGTGTGTAATATATTTACAGGTCACAGCAAGAACACTTTCATTTACCAGGAAATGAGAATAGAGCTGTGCTGTGTCTTTGACAAGAAATTGCCATTTCTTTGTAGGAGCTGGTCCTTTGCCAACATTTCCTCTAAGTGCATCTTTCTTTTGGGCTGCGGGAGGAATTGTCACTGGTCCAAAACAACATACTTAAAAGTGTAATACGCCAAGCGCCTCAAGTGGCCTAGTAAGCCAAAACATGCATTTAGAGGACTGGCTATTCACATAAGCAAGGTTATTTTTGCTAATCAGGAGGCTCACTAATGGACTAGTTCATTAAAATAATGCCTGGATTTGTACTTTCATCTTCCAAAATTACTACATTTCTATTCCAGAATCAAATAGCCTAAACATCTTTTGTTTTTGTTTGCTTTCTTTATAAACAATTCTGTGGGCAGCTCAGCTGGCACGTAGATGAGCTAAAGGTTTAGACTAGCATGAAGGCAAATATGGAAATCCTATTTGGACTGCAGAATAGTACTGTCTGGCACACTGAGGCATTCATTATGGGCTCAGGGCTGGAATGTACATAGACCTGGTTTAAAATCACTGCCAAGTCCCAGTGGGGAAGCGTGAAGTGGTCCAGACTAAGTTTAAATGGCGCTGCTGACACAAAAATCTTCTCATTGGAAGTGGCTGAATTTACTGTATCTTACTGTCCCATTGAAGGGTCAGACTAAGCTATTTTGTGGGTTCAATATCCTTCTGTTTACATATCCTTCAGGAGGTTTCCACTCAATGAATTTCAACACATAACCCATCAACTCTTCAGGAAGGGGAACTGGGTTTATCTAAACCACTTATATGGCAAGGGGCTTCAGCAACATTCCTCTGATGATCTTAAAAGAACTGGGGATTTGCAGAAGTTTTCAAACCTCAGGTTCAGTTTCATCATTGCTATCATACAACACTCAATTCACTGCTGAAGTGGTGAAAAATTCCATAAACACTTATTCATGGAAAACTTTTAGCTAGATGGGTTCACGGGTGACAACATCTCAGTTTCAGCATTGAACCAAACAATTGCATATACACAATGAAAATGGAAACTATTTTTAAGCTACGTCCAACCCTTCTCCAGAGAAGTCAGGGAACACTGAACTCAGAGATAAGACTTAGCTCAAGCAGATCTTTCTTAGTACCAGTACAGGGACTACTTAGGTTTGGCACCTTCTTCCAGAAAACAGCCATCAAAATACATGTGAGAACTTAACTTGGGATTATCAAGGTTTTAATACTCTAAGAAAGTGACAGAAGTCTCAAAGTATTTCCTCTGACAATAAATTGGCACACTCATAGCTGCAAGTTAACGACATTTTCTGTTTGCTTAGGCACTAAAAGTTCAACGGGAGGACAACTCAGACAGACCCTTCTCTTTCGCTGGTGCTCTCCGATGAGTTCTTGTCATGTTTAATATTGTTCAGTTAAAGCTGCACAGTTAATAGCTTATAGGAGCTGGCACTCACCCAGCTTGAAGAGAGATTGTTTTACATTGTTGTGAACACTTATTGAGCATAATGGTGGGATATTTTTTTTCCAGTTATCTGTTTTTGTTGCTGCCTTTTCATTACAGCACTCAAGTTGAGCAAAATGCTTGTATTTCATAAAGCAATAGTAATTCAAAAATATATCTAGTTTTAGAAGTATTGTGTTTCTCTAAATTAACAGACTCTAAAATAATTGAAGAAAACAGAGTTAAACAGAAAAGGTAACATTCAGAAACTCTGCATTTCCAGAGAGCTGTTTTCTGCTGTGTATTGATGCTATTTCTGTGTGTTGTTGAATGATCAGATTTACTCACTGCAAACCCACAATCTCAATGTTCCACATGGTTAAACAAAACCCCACAAGAACAACAACAAAAGTGACGACAACAACCACAAAACCAGAGTTTCTATGTTTTTGCTTATTCTGTTTTAGATCATAGCATTTCAATCGAACATACATAATTGAGATCTAGGCATGACTGAAAAGCCAGTCCTCTGAGTCCAGTCACTTTTGGAAGGGATAAGAAAAAAGGAAAGAGGAGCTAGAAAAATTTATCAAGAGTAGTGCAGACATGTTCTTGGCTAAGTTATGTGTGTTTTAACGATTGCTGTTTGCTTTATTACTCATTCATGTTTTGGTACTCCTATAACTTTATTTTGAAAGAGCCATCCAGCCTGCAACTGCTTACAGACACTAAAAGACAAAAGAGAAAATCTGTGCAAACCTTCTACAAATATCAGACTGCTAGCTGATTAGCTACAGTCCATCAACTCCAACTCTGATTAGAAAATTTTACTCATGTTTAAATAGTACTTCATCAAATGAATAACCAGTTCTTTAATATATTTAAAATTTTAAATCTCCTTTAGAAAACAAATTCTGGCTACAAATAAAGAAAAAATACATATAATAAAATCTACTAATTATGGAGAGAGCATGGGTGTCAAAAAGAGATGTGAAACAGAAGAACATGGAAGCTCCTTCTGAGCTTCTGAGAATTACTCATACTATCTATGCATTTTATACTGGGATCATAAGTATGGGAATCAGAGTCACTGTGTAGTGCTCAGCTACACTGACGTATTGCAAAGATGCAGCCTTTGCTGGAGTCCCAAACATTAAAATACAGCCTTTTCTACAGTACTGGAAATGGGTTTCTTTCCCATTCATTGCACTAAGCATTTGATTCTTTATTAATCTGCAATGAATTTCACTGTGTTTCATGTTTGAATCTAGTGGTCCTACCCCACATTTTTCTCCTTTTGGAGCATTACGAAACTTGCTGGTTTGAAAGTATTTCTCTCACCAGACATCGTGACCAGAAGTCAGAATGCTTAGTTGCCTTATTCTTAATGTCTTTAGCTTGTCTGCCTTTTAAATTTTTTTTCTTTTTTTTTTTTTTTTTTTATGTCACACCTTTTTCTTCATTGTTCCTTATTTTAACCAGTTTCATAATCTGATGAGCCAGTCATTTGTGTCATGGCTCAGCACTGCAGACATAAACTTTTAATGTGGCCCTGTCAGCCATTTACTGACAATCTAAGCACTATATATATTATCCCATAGCTTTCTCCAGCTGTAGCAGTCACGGAGAATTACAAGACAGTGAAGCATAGCACTCCTTTCCAATACTGGTTGTCTTTGGTCAAGCTAAGCTTTTCCAAATCCCCTGGTATTATATCGCTTCAAATAGTTTCTGAAATTTCTATTTAACTTCTCACATTTTTCTAAGGTATTGAGATACACCTCCTTCTCTTAACCCTTTCTTCCCCCCAGTTTCTGGATTTTTCCTTCTATCCTCAAAGCCTATCCCAGTTCCTTAGAAGTCAATAAACGTTTTAAGTGGTAGTGTATCTCATGTGTCTGCTTTTCTGCACCATGATGTCATCACTGTGAGGCAGAGATTTCAAAAATATCCATTGCTTTCATAAAAACTTTCCAGATTACTGCTCTGACATAGCAAAAATGTAGGATGTTTTGTTTATTATTACTTACAATTTCATTAGTATTTTGGATATAGAATAAAACCTTATGACCTATCACAAAAGGGGAATTACAGTATCAAATCTTATACATCAACAGATTTCTAAAAAAATACATGCCAGACTTCACCCTTAAAAGCTTTCTACCAATTGAACAAAGACAGAAAAATACTCCCACCAATGTTAAGCTAAATGAAAGTGTAACAGGATCAAGGTCTCTGGATGTGGTTTGCAGAGGAAAGCTTTCCAGGTAACCTTACTTAAAGTGGTTGTCCAGGTTCCTTACGTGGGCCTGTGAGGAACCGTTCTCAACCTAATATGCAGGTCCAAATCCAGGACTTACGCTCTCCAGGACACAGCCTTACCATTACCTCAAAAGAGAACTTGAATGATTAGATTAAGTAGATTGTTATGTTTTTGGTGGTGAAAATTAGGTGAGATGAATTACTGCCTGTAACTGTTGTGAAGAATTCCTCCTAAGAGTGGCTTCATGGATCCCTAATCTGCTAGAAGAGTATTTTTTATATGTTCCTCACCGTATCCATCAGGGCCACAGCCACATTTTAGGAGGTATCGTTTGTCTCTAGCTTTCAAAGAGAGGGTAAACCAGTGACCCAAGCTGGGTACGTCCTCACTGTTAGAATTAAGAGCAGAGGAATGCTCCGTGCAAGCCAGTCTATAGACCCCAAGACTTAGAGGGGTTTCTCCTTGAATTTTAGACTGCTTGTTTAACATCTTTTGTTAAGTGTATTGCACTTTTATTGGCATCATTGCTGTAACAAGCCTACAGAGTTCTCTTACTGAAATTTTTGTTGTCAATGCATTCATTGCCCTATATACTCAATACCAGTTGAGGGCATCTAGAAGGTGTTAACCCTCATGAAGCTGTTGTGAAATCAGTGAGGGGGAAGGATTCTAGTCTAGCTAGATCACTGAGCTCTCTCTTGGTAGCATTTTTACCTATAGCCGGCATGCATCAGTGTAATAGCTAAAGAAGCACAGTAATGTCAAACATCATGCCTAAAGATCTATGTATGTTTCATAGATGACTGAGACACTGGGGATATTTATAAACTTACCTGGAAAGTAAACACTGTTTAAAACATCAAGGACAACTACAACTACTCTTGTAGATTAGAGAGAATATAATTAAGGGGTCTCAAGGGTCCGACAAGTTTCTTGCTGAAAAAAAAGAACACAAAGTCTCACAAGACCCTTTTGCTTGGAGTAGCTTGACACATCGTGCTATTTTCCTGTGAATTATATGCTGGCATTTAAACATAAGAGCATAAACCTACTGACTAGCTTTTAAAATTTTAATGTGTATGAAAAACTTTGCTCTTGCTTCATAAACGGTCCCAAATTAATGTAAAACAAATGTTAGTGCTTGCACCAGGAACAGAAAAAAAAAAAAAAAAAAAAGGCAATTTTAGAAATTTAGAAATTTAGAATAGAAATGAGAATAAAAATATTAAACTAAAAAACTCGTGACCCCTCAAGCATCTGGTTTCTCAGAAAATGACACTTACGAATCACAGCGACCTTCTTTCCCACAGAGAAACAAAAAAAAAAAAAAAAAAGGCAGAAAGACAGAAAAAAAAAAAGAAAGCACAGCTGTATTTTCCCTGTAGCTTCTGGAGTCCTCTATGCTTTTAGCTCATACCAAATAGAATATGACAAGATAATTCTCCAAGAAAACCCAGTCAAAAAATATTTAATATGAAATTTAAAATTTTACTAGAAGCTATGTTAGATAATAAATCAATGAATGTTGGCATTTTCATCATAGTTTGCACATTGACTGTAAAAAGTGAGGACTGTCTAAGTTACATCTGAATTAAATTAAGTAGAGATTTGCACAAGTGATGCAGCACTAACTTGAAATATAGATAATTAGATTAAATTTATGAAATATACATACAAGTGATCTCCTCTTGCCTTACATTCTACAAAACCTAAAAAAAATGCATTCATTTATTGTATTTAATAAGATACATACTTATTCTACTGAGCAAATATTCTTAAAAGTATAGAAGTATTTAACTTTAATTCTGTTCCCCAATGTTATACTTTAAACATTCAGTATCATGGTAATATAAAATTAATACCTCACAACCACATTATAAAACCAACTACATTATCAGAAGTATAAAATACTTATTGTACTGAGAAAAGGAAAAAAAATATATAAGAAGAATAGTTGGACACCTGTTGGTTCTTTTTCAGATACTTTGAGAAATGCAATATAGAGCTGTTCAAAATGTTTCGTTTTCACTGAACAGGTTCATCACAGCTTTTCAAGTCGCTAAAATCACTTCAAAGTATTTCAGCTAAATGTTTATAATGAGCTTTATTATTTGCACAGAAAAAAAACCCCACAGAACTGCTTAAAGCTTTCAGATGAACAACATTTCAAAAATGGCAATGTTTAGATTATTTATTCATTATTTTGGGTTTGTTAAATCATTCTGGGAAAAAATAATCTTGTCTTTTTATACATTCTTGAACCAAATCTAATTTCAGCATATTCTGAAATACGTATTTTTTTTGACAAATAAGCCTCTTGCGTAGACAGACAAAGACAAAGCAGAATCACATCAGTACAATAAGTCATAAGGACAACTCCTCTGCAGTCTGCTATGCAGTTGAGCAGTTAAGTACACACAAAAAGTGCTTACAGAGTCAATCCTTAATCGTATGCTGAAGCAAAACAATATTTCTCTGTTTTCTGAAACCTGAGACAAGCAACTAGCTATTTAAAATTGCCATGACTGAGAGATCATGGAATGTAAGAGTGTTGTAAGTGGTCCTGAATAAGCAATGAATTTAAGATTTCTGGGATTAGCAAAGTAAGTTTAGCAATGTAGATTGGCAGAAAGAAACACAATTTAGAGAGAGAATACAGAGCAGAGTCCTCAAAGGTGATATTTAGAAGACTGCAGGAGAAGAATATAATCACTCTGTCTTTTCACAGTTCATTTCAGATACATTTACGTGCATTAGTATCAAAATATTGTAAGAAAATGATGCGTCTATTCTCTTCAAAAGGCATAATTAATCATGCCTGAAAACTACCTTTTTCATTTCTTTTCCTCAGGGAGCTTAAGCCAGAAGAATTAACAAATACTATCTTGTTACAAACACCTTAACTTCATTTTATTTTATAGCTTTAAGCAAGATTGGACTCTTAAAATAACTGTTTCATAATTAATTTATTTATATTTTCACCCTCATTAGAAACCTAATATTTACTTTCCTTTTCTCAACATAATGGCATTGTCCAGTAGTAAAACCAGTGTTCTTTGCCTGAGAACTATATTGTGCAGCATCATCTTCAGCAGGTTAGGGGTGTACTAACTTTCCTGAAGTTTTCTGGAAGGTTACAATTTTTTCTGTTTCTCAATCTTTGCTTACACAATACATGCTCAGTTTAATTAATATGCATATATAATGTGTTCATGGAAACAGTTTTCTGAGAGAATATGTACCCAACAAACTTTCCTTTATAATCCTCTGTCTTGATGAACTAAAGCGGTGTTTCTCCTGATATCTGATATTACTGGAGATAAAACCAGAATTTACTCCCTTTTTCACTCCCACATAGTCTGCTTATCCACTAACTGAATGATTAATTACCATTTCACACTACTCTTAGCCATTTGTGGCTGCGGACATTCTTCATTACAGTGAGAACAATTACTTTTATTTCTTTTTTCTTTTCAACATCCTCATTGCCTTTCTAGCTTTTGTAAACAAAACAAAACAAAACAAAAAATTATGATGCATTAAAAAAAAGAAAAAAAAAAAAAGGAAAAAAAGTTCTCCCAGGTTTAAATGGTTCTCATGGGGTTAAACAACAATTCTTCGGTTTTTATTTACCTGACTTACACAAGTCAAGCAAAGGCATGGTGTTATCTGCTTCCTCACGGTGTTCAGGAAGAGCTGCAGCAACAGCCTTGTAGTTACTGTCTGTGCAATATTTGAGACCTGTTGGGGAAACCAAGAAAGAGGCTTATTGAATTTTAATGTTGAACTAATGTTACATTTGTAGCTGGCTGCATTAGATGGGTGACTGCAAGTTGAGAGGAGAAAGTAAAAAATGGCTTCCCCCTTCTACCAATGAGTTCAAATGTTCATCCTGTCCTTTCTGTGAACCCACTATTTATGGCAAACTCTTTTAACCTATATATAATTCATGAAGAAATCCGTACAGAATAACATTACAGATAGATGATTGTGTGACAGGTTTTTAGACTCAAGAAAGCTTCAGGTTTCCTGTGTTCATGTTACTGGATGTAGAAAGCCCATGTTACAGTCAATCGAAAGCAGTCCTCACAATATCTCAAAGAAGTCAAGGATAAGTAAATCACAGTATATGTGAATTGCCAAATTATTTTGCATTAAGTAGCCTGCAATTTCTATGTAAAAACACAAAACCCGCACTCAACTCTTTGCAGATTCTTGATCTTTTTATAGTATAGCTGGTGTTTACTGTGATTATTCTTGGGTAAGCTGTGATTGCCTTTACTGAACAACCCGATAGTAAAGCAGTTCAAAAGCTGACAGCAAAAATTAGTAAACTATATTCTTCAGTTACATCTTCTTCTTTCAAGAAATATGGAAGAGAATAAAGGTATTTTTCACATTAATTAAATATTAAATAATTAAATATTGGGCTTTACAGAATGTGTGGCAACAAAATTCACCTACATTTTCAGTGTTTTATTTATGTCCACTTTTAAAATAGCCAACACCTTACTTAATAACATATGAATAATAATGCACATTTTATACCATATCTAACATGAAATACAGTTGGATTGATCCCAGATGTAGCCCCCAGTACTGTTTCATTACCACATCCCTCATCTATTTTTCAGCCCTTATGATAGTGTTCATCCCCATACAAAATTGAATTAACTGTCTTAATAAAGACAAAGCAAAGAAGAATTATTATTACTAATAGTGCAGCTAGTCATCTGAGGAGGAGGTATTCTCAGTGTAAATAAATTAAAATTTAAAAAATAATGAGTTCTGCTAATGGATTTTATCCCTGTCAATTAATAGTATTCTAGAAAAATCTGTAACAAAGAAAAAAAAAAATCTTTGCCTATATGCTATATAAATATCCCTATGTCTTATATATATTAAATACTTGTATATAGTTATATATATATGTGTGTGTGTCTGTGTATATATATTATACATATATATAATACCCCAGGGAAACAAGTTCTGAAACCAAATGCAAAATGTTGTTGATATCAAGGAAAGCTTATCATTTTATTTATCCATTGCAGGACTTTTAAACCACAACTGTCTCCATGACAGTGGTGACCATTCACCTTGTCAGCAGGTTGTAATTACTTTGTATGACACAGGTTTTATCCCCATTTCTGGAAACTCCTACCCAGAGGCATAATTTTATTACTTTGATTTTTTTAGCACCTTTAAAATCATATGCATATTGTTTTTCTCTCTATCACTTTCACTCTCTGCATCTTATTGACTATCAAGTAATAAACATTACACCATATATTACCTCATGTCTACAGTTATAATCTTTTCAATAAAAATATATGCAATTGATTCATTTTACACTTGCCATTTTTTGGACAGTAATTCCATGCACAAATTAAGTAGACAAAGTTCATAAAGAGAAGTAATGTTCCTTGTTTCCCTGTTGGAAGATGTGTTTTAGCATTTTGTTTGCAATATCAGCTGCAAAGCTCATAATGGCAACAAAATTAATAGTTCCTTGTCCATTTTATATGCTGTTATTTAATTAGAGAGTGTATAGCTTCAAGTGCACATTATATTTTCTACATGTATTACTCATACTAATGAATATCACTTGATAGGCATCCAGAGGAGTCATTTTACGAGCATTATCAGTTAAATAAATAAAGACCCAGCTTTGCAGCCTGCACGGAATGTACATTAAGATAGTGCAGTAGGTTCATGAATGGAAATATGTGAATAGTAATCACCAAGGCTGGAACCATCCGCAGAAGTTTCTCCAGTAAACCAGCTTCCAAAAGGCTAGAAAGGAAATTGTGAGTATAATGGAAAGAAAAGAGTTGTCAGAGCAAGGCCAAAATGTGTTTGTGTGCATCAAGTGCTCAACCAAGCTCGGAGTCATTGCATTTTTGAGAACACACTAAAGATTATAAAGATGGTGAAATATGGACAACAGAAAGAAATCCCTTTACTTGTAACCCATATTATTTAACACAAAACCAAAAGCTGTTAAAGTCTTCCTTTGAGTTAACCTTCATGAGGGAGTCTTAACACACCCATCACATTTAACTAGGTCTGCCATTGCTGATAGATCAGGAACACACTAGATGTTTGATACTACACCTTCCCATATAATTTCATCAGTTTCTTCCCCTCAAGTAATTCTCTGAGGCATGCATAAAGCTATTTTATTAATACTTATATATCTGCCAGTGACGTTCAATGGAAAGACACACGCACATTTTAGAGAAAACAAACCTATGAATTTTTCACTAGTCAGAAAGCATGGAATAAATAAAGATTTGTACATTTTGGTCCTAAAACCAAATGTGATAGTAATCTGTTCTTACTTCTTGTACGATTTATGGCACTGAATTTCGCATAATGATTGCTGCGTTGTGTGGATGAGCTAAATACAATTTAGTTTAATCTGCTAAAGAATGAATATAATAATAGCTGTGTACACTAGGAATAGAAAGAGACTTCATAAGCGTTACCAAAATGGACCTACTAAATACTGTATTTAATATTTGGATGATGGTGAAAAAAGGAATTGATAGGCTCTTTAGAACAAATTTTGTGACCTTGATTATGGTGTCTTAAGAAAGAACAGAGTCTCACTAGTTAGGTTTTTAAAAGCATATGAGTAACTAGATCATAAATATACCAAATTCTGTTGTTATGTGAAAAGCTCCAGACTTTTCTTATTTTTTTTCCTTTCTGTGTAGAAATTAATAAAAAGTATAGGAATGTGGGTTTTGGAGAGAAGAACTAATTGAAAAGTTAATTCATTTGTTGTTTAACTAGCTGAGGTACAAGTTGTTTTCGTTTGTTAAAAATATTCTGTCAAAAAAAACCTGAAAAAAATTAACAAAACACAGATGAAGGTAATTTTCATCTTTTTTTCAAGAAAAATTTTAACTGGAGTGAAAATCTTGCACAAGAAACATTTGCCAAAAATTAATTCCTTTCAAATATAATTTTATCTTCCCCTTTAAAGGATATAAACTGTATTTAAAATCAAGCTGTAAAGAAACATTAAGCACACTACAAACAGGTTACTTGAATAATATATTGCTCTTTATATTGCATTATCTGAATCTGCTTTAAAAAGGATTAGCAGCTCCTCACATCTTACAGCCTGCAGAATCAATTGAGTCACTTAGGAAGAAGAGGTATTTCCATATCCCAGATTTAAACTAGTGTTCAGATTCCACTTTCCTGAGTACATTAAAAATGTACAGACAGATAGCTAAGCAGATAACAGCAGGTGAACTTCTGGCCCCATTACAGTCAATGGGAGGTCTGTCATAATATCAAAGGCGCCAGGATTTCACCCTCTAACTCTTCTTTCTCATCCATCAGAAAAGTACTTTCACCCACCAAACTTAATGACAAAGCAACTAAAAGTTTTGAACAATTTTGAAGTCCACACTGCAAACTTAAATTTCACATTTGTTTGAGAGGCATTGGCAGCTTTCAAAG
Source organism: Calidris pugnax (assembly GCF_001431845.1). Lineage (NCBI taxonomy): Eukaryota > Metazoa > Chordata > Aves > Charadriiformes > Scolopacidae > Calidris > Calidris pugnax. The sequence goes on from NW_015091064.1 coordinate 11,441,070, forward strand.
TGTGGATTATCAGTCAGCCTCCTGCAGTTGACAAAGCAAATCAGAGCAAGTAAATGTGAATGTGTGAATAAAATACATGTTAAAAAAATGTAGTAACAACTAGTAAGATGCCAAGAAAATTTCTGTATTTAAATTAGACATCTGTGCCCTATTTTTAAATATTCATCATTGTAAGTGATTCAGCATGTTCCCCACTCCTGTCAGAGTACACATATTTTAAAAACCTTTTAGCTTTAACACCTTCATTACCATATGAATCCATTACTAGAAAAAGTTCTACCCTTAAACGTATTCACATCTACAGATTTCATCATGAGTTCAACAGAGTCACAGTGTTTCATGAGGCTGGTAACTTTGGTCAGTATTTTACGATGAAAACAAAAACTGCAAAGAAAGCTTGTTTTTCAGAGCTTGTGTAAGAAAATAAACACTGCTATTAAAATGAAATATAAGAAATTACACTGTTCAAACACATGATCAAGTAGGGGTTACAGATTCCCTGTTTTTATCCCTCTATCTCTGATTCATAGCGGCTGCCTAAGAGAGGAGCACAATTACCCTGGATTGGGTAAAAGTAGAAAATCATTCCTGAATAGGGCATAAAGCCCCAAAAGCTTGCAGAGCATCCTGAAAACACAGAGAAGAGAGGAGAAATGTGACCTATTTGTTTCAGTGGCACTTGGATAGAGGCACACTTAGAATCAACGTATAGGTGGATAAAACTCTGGATGACATTCATCGTCCTGTTTTATGTGAGAGGTTACATGAGGTGATCACAATGGTTCTTTCTGGCCGTGCAATACATTAATTTATATGTTATCTGAAATGAAAGGGGGGAAATGAGCGTATTACAATAAGTTTGATGAATATCCCAACCCTAAAGCTAACCCAAAGTTGACACGTTACATTTTATAACAAAGCACAAGATCCAAATGCCTGTGGGTTAATTAAACTGGCTGTCAAAGAATGATGAAATGATTTGGGATAGGGGAGAAATTGCATCCAATACATCCAAAGTTCATGAAAAGCCAATGAAGCAGGGAACTAAACTTGATTTAAAAAACCTTCTGGTTAGACATGGTGCATAGCAAAGGGCACAATCCAAAGTTACAGTTCTGCCTGAAAATGAAGTAGTGAGTGAATTAGCAAGAACTCCACTTGCTTTCCTGAAGATACAATAGCATAAAATATCTGTTGTCAACAAGCTGGCTGTAAGATTGTAAACAAGGGAACATATTGGGGAAATATGGGAGGATGCACCTGCCAAAGAAAGATCAGCAGACACAGATACTTCATGAATGTGTCACAAGTCTCACAAAGAATCCGCACATTCTTTTGATAATACCCTTCATATATATCATTTACTAATAAGTCTGAAACATTACCTTCTGGTAAATTAGCAAGTTATCATGATACTCGTCACCATCTAGGACTGACAAAATTCTGCCCTGAATCTCAAGGAGCGGAAGACAATGACACCAGGAAACATCTATCCATTGAGTTGGCTTAATTTTTATTCTGAAAGACTTGGAGAAAGAGAAATGGAAGGATTAAGACAAGAGACAGCCATACTTTGATAGACAGGTTTCACTACAAAACTCTCATTAAACACTAAAACCAGTGAATATATGGATTTGCTTTTTGTTGACTTGAAGAAGGTGATCAGTGTTTGCATTGTCTGCATTTTGGGAAAAATACCCATTGAATGTTTGTCTTCAGCCTCTCCTCCTCAGATTCACTTAGCTGTTCCAGAAATAGCTAATGTTTATCTCCCTGAAGATTACTAGAGTTTGCTTAAATCACCGAGGAAGGGCAATTAAAGAGGCTAATTGTACTGCTGAAAACAATAATTAGGCTTTTTCTTCTTTCTTTGCTTTCTGCTTCTAGTTTTGGTCCTTTTATTGTTGAACCAGAGGTGAAAGTCAGAGCAACCATCCTGTGAGTCTCAGGAAATTGTTTCAATGTCTACCTAATAAGGTGCGCTTTTTTTATCAGCTTCATGATTTGAATAGAAGCCATATGATTTCCACATCTCATCATTAAAGTCTCATAATTTATATAGGAAAAAAAAATGAAACCCTGGCAAGGTTCTCAACAATTTGACAATGAACGTGATTAACTTTGGCCAGAGTGTGAAATACTTCAAATGGTGCCAACAGCAGGGCAGGGAAAGATAAAGTGCTCTATGAGTTATAGATTTGGTACTTAACATGTGTATATCATGAGCCACAGACCAGAGATGTTGAGCACAAACATTTTTGACACCAGCTAATAGAGACTATATCCCTACAAATGAGCTTGCCCTGAAATAATACTAGCTGTGTGTAAATATATATATTTTTAAACTAGATGTTTTTTCATGCGGTATGGTTTGTATTCAGCCTTAAAGCAGAACATATTTCTCTTTGGAGCATTATCCTCCAAGATAGTCCTAAAGTTTAGAAAGAAATAGATGGAAATTACACTAGGTTATACCTATTAATTTCAATCTATTGATGTTAACAGAAGCATAAACATGCCTACATGCAAGCATCTAAATTTAAGTGTCTAATCTGAAGCATAAACCCACCAGGGATATATCTAGGGGGTGAAAATTTAGGAAACCAGAATATCTTTCTGGAGAACTAGAAATGCTGCATAATGCTGGTTCATATGGTATTATAATCTGGTTTTGTTTCTTTTGTACCCAAAGGCCTCCCCATCAGAACTAGAACTGTTGGTCTAGTCTATAAAACTATACTTCAAAGTAAAGACATATGATAAATAGTGCATGCCCTCAAAAGAGTACTTGAGTAACAGGAATGATGAGTCCTTAGTTTCATCTCTTATTTTTTTGTAGTGTATGTTTTATTTATTAGTTGATCTTGAAGACTGCTAGCTCAGTATTTCTTTTCCATTTATATCTATACAGCTGTTAGAAGACTCAAATAACCAGTTAGTTAACAATCAAACTCAATGCGAACTGAATGTGTTTACCAATGAAATGTAATTTTTTACCAGTCTTAGAATTAATTTCGGCCAATGATGAAAATGCATTGAAACAAGAATATGATTTCACTGCACCTCACAGTGAGAAACCAATTTTGTCTGCTAGCTTAAAAAGTTTCTGATGGAACATCTTGTGAAAGACAGAGTAAAAGTCTGAGATAATTCTCCTCCCACAGCAAATCTCAAATATACTGTTTCTAGGTTGAATCCATTGTTTGTTGGTTTGTTTATCTGATATTCTTCCCATTTAGCAACTCTATATATAATCTCAGGACGATCTTTCCAATAAAATAAAAAGACTGTAATTTGTATTTGGTAAAGGAGAAAATTTTAGCTGGACTGATTGAGATGCATGTAGTTGAGAAAAAATAATTTTCAAACACTCATTACTTAAAAAACACTAATTGTTTCAATATTCATAAAGAACAGATATGTTTTGTAGTGAAGTAGACCTTCAAAGACATTGTGAGAATAGGGAAAATTGTATCTTTTGCAAAGCTGGTCTCATCTCTCTTCCTCAGAATTATCACAGAATCAAAGAATTGTAGGGGTTGGAAGATCCTACGATCTGTGGAGATCATCTAGTCCGATCCCCCTGCCAAGGGAGGGTCACCTAAAGCAGGCTGGATAGGCTCAAATCCAGGTGGGTTTTGAATATCTCCGGAGAAGGAGACTCCACAACCTCTCTGGGCAGCCTGTTACAGTGCTCTATCACCCTCAAAATAAAGAAGCTTTTCCCTCATGTTGAGACGGAATGTCCCATGTTCCAGTTTGTGTCCATTGTGTTGCATTTTGTGCCCATTGCCCCTTGTCCTGTCACTGAAAAGAGTCTGGCCCCATCCTCTGGACACCTGCCTTTCAGATATTTATAAGCATTGATGAAGTCCCCTCTCAGTCTTCTCTCCTCCAAGCTAAAGGGACCCAGGTGTCTCAGCCTTTCCTCATAAAAGAGGTGCTCTATTCCCTGCTCTATTCCCTGCTCTATTCTATTATCTTTGTAGGCCTCTGCTGGACTGTCTCCAGTAGTTCCTGGTCCTTCTTCAACTGGGGAGCCCAGCACTGGACACAGTACTCCAGATGCAGCCTCACCAGGTTGGAGTAGAGGATATATAGTATGCATTATAGAAATGTATACATTTAAACCTGTCTTCAAAATGTTAAGTAGGAGTGGTTTCCACCTCTGAATGTTCCTTCTACTCTCACTTAGCAAACACCTAGCATTTTTATCCCAAACACTCCAGCTTTTAAGTATGTGACTAATGCTCATCTAAAGCACAGGCACAGTCTCAGTGTCCATTAGACAGGCGGGATGGGCGCTCCTGGAATGTCAAAAGAGGATGGGCTCAAGCATGACAGCCAGCCCTCATTAGTAAGTCTTGAACCCCCAGTTTCCTTCTTGCTCATAATGCTTCTGCAATCTCAGGATGCATTTATACGTGTTCGCCTGACAGACCATGAGGCAGAAGAAGTTTTATGGATCTCCAAAGTGCACTGTAAAGCTTTTTAACAGGACACATTTTGAAAATTATTTACAAATAACTGCATGTCATATGATCACATGATTAAAGTCACTATTTAAGAATGAAGCTGAAAGAAACAATTTTTTCCCTGAGCTGGGAAAGGATCTGCTGTTCATAGTCACACTGCCAGGACACATCATCGAAACAGTGAGATTATAAACCTCACTGTGAAAGTCTCTGATTCTCTTTGCTCCCAGTAAAAACACTGATCAAATACATAAAGCTTTGTTTTAGACAAGGCTTCAAAAATTCAGAAAACATGCAATGGACAATATAGGAAGGGACTATTACAGCAGCCTTCCTCAGCTCACCCGTGGAGAACTTGTAACCAAGTCTTCCCGTTTCTTATTCTTAATGCCAAAACATTGGTTATACTCATAGCATTCACACAGCTTTAGACATCTTGACACAATAGGGTATTCTGGGATTTTTTTTCCATTACAGATTAAATTATCTTCACAACAAAACAGTATAAACTTGTAACATCCATTTTATACATGCTCAGCTTTGTCATACTTGTATTAAATTAGATGCTGAAAACTTAGCTAACAAGCAGAGAACATTGGGGAATACCTATGGGTACTGTGTTTAGACTTACTCTTGCCCATTATGTCTAATGCCATTTCAAGACCCTTTCCCTTTCTTCCTCCACTCTTTTCCTGAGATGATAAGGGAAACTCAGGTGAACATTTACTAATGCACTACACTCCATCTGTTTTCTTTTAATTAAATCAGGAGTTGTGGAGCAGGGGTAGAACAGCATGCTCCAGCCTGCAGCCTGAGAAACAAAAGTGACTTGTACGGTATGGAGGGAGACTAATGGGCAAAAGCATTCCTGCATGTAGCAATCTGTGCTCCCTACAATGTTACTCATCATTCTGTCTAACTTCAATAATATTCTTAGCATGAAATGTCTAAGATTAATGAGGCATTTATCCTCCGATAAGAGCTATCACAAAGAATACATTTTCCATCAACATTTTTGCAGTTAAATTAATATTACTAACTTTTTTTTGCAAATGTGGGATTGAACAGTGGTTTATAGCAGATGATGTGAAGCTAGTCCATCTAGCAGGTTTACATCTTGGGGTGGATCAGCATTCATTTTTCTGTTTATGAGCAGACAATACAGCTAGTCAGCACACCCTTGGGTCTCAGATTGCTCTCCTAGGCATCTATTGCTTGAAACCGTTAGAGATGAGATACAGGACTAGGCAGATATATGGCCTGTATAGTTGGGGTGTTCTTTAAAATTAAATGGGTAAAGGACCTCTAACATTTGTGATCTTACTCTCGCTATGTAATTGGTCTTTAACAGAACTCCCTGAGCCCACTTCGTCTGTCTTTCTGTCCTGGAGCTAGCATAAAATGCTCAAAGGTAGTCCTCTACAGTGCAAGCTCAAGCACTGAAGGGGCCACTGTTGGCCTAGAACTTTTCTTTGTAAGTTCTAAAGTATCATGATCAGAGCTGCATGTTTAAAATAAAGGTAAGTGAATGTATCTTCCAAGGTAAATTACCCACTCTTGGCTACAATTTTTGCAGACTCACTTTTTCACAGGCTTTTTCAGAAGCAGCAGGTAGCTAAGACTTGTATTGGTCAGAACATTACAACAGAATGTATCCTTCTTAATTGACCATTAAAAGGATCAAACATGAAGGAGTCAATCTCTGAATCAGTTCTGCCATCTTTCACAAAAATCACCCACTTCTGATTTGGTCATGCTGGTGAGTGTGTGATACAAAATCTTCAAGTCTCCTTGCTGTGTACAACAGATGTCCTGTGGAAATCTCGGAAATTTATTGGCTTGATTGATTCTGCCCCATTGAACCTAATCAAGAAGCAAGATGGTAGTAACTACAAAAGAAAGTTGCTCTATGAACATGGAACTAACTATGTGTCATGAGTCATCTCCACCCACTGGCACAGCGCTAGTAGCTCCTGACTGCCTCAGCTACTGCAGTGCTACTCAAAACCTTTTGATCTGCCCCACATTATCTCCTTCTCAAAGGGCAAATGGGACTTATTTCTAAGACACCCATTTATCTTTTAGAAGCTTGTGACTGCTTTTTCTCTCAAATTGTCTGATTGCTTTATAGAATTAAGCTAAACAAGGACTGATTGGTTTTACCTCAAGGTTTGCTTGAAGTTGCTGCTTCTTTCTTAGTCTTGTAAAAATGCCTTCGTATTGGAAAGCTTCTCCACTTTTTAGCTTTGTCATATGGTTCAATAAAATATATTGCCCCTGTGCCCCCCATCAAATGTATTTCTATTTAAAGGACTGGCTGATTTTAAGTACGAGTGTTATTATTTTTTTTTCTTTTGGATATCCTTGATGCTACATTTTCTTCATTTTACTCTAGTACATAGAAAAGATATGCCCATAAAACATGAAAGATTGCAAGTAATAGCAGTAGGAAAAAGTAGTAAGGGCCAGACAGACGAATTACTCTTTTTTTCTTGACTGAAACAGACAAGTGCTTCCAAGAGACAGCAGAGAAATATCTGTGGCAGAGCAAGCAGTGTGAAGTATATCTTCAGTCACGTATTTATTCTGGATTATTTGAAGACAGTGAATATATCATTTGCCTATAACATTTGTAGTCATGTTAGTTTTGTACCATGATATATAATAATCTGCCTTCCATAGGAATTCTATTTTGAATGATTTTAGGGTCAGCAACTTATCTCTTATTCATACTCTGATAGGTAAAGTTGCATCAAAATTTCTCACTTTCAGGAACATAGCGATAGTGAAAACTGTAACATCATTCTTCTCTAGCACAAACTAGCAATGTCATAGAAAGGCAATGAACTTCTAAATCTAGATTTAAAGCATTAAGTTTTACTTAACCTAAGGCAAACTTCATTATAACAATTCATTATGTTAATTCTCAACATGAAAAATATCCCTTGGGCCAACAAATTTATAGTTGTTTGCCAGTGTATTTCAATACCTTTTCTTAAAATGTCAATTCTAGCTAATCACAGCTTCAAGAAATTCTAAACTTTCTTCTACAGTGCATCAAGCTCTCTTTTGTACTTTTCCTTTAGTGTCCCCTACATAAACCTAATTAAAAATACATTTGGAGTAATTTTCTTGTCAGATTAAAATATTTAATAAATCAAAAAATGCTCCATTATGAGCTATATTGGCAAAGCTTAGCTTCAAATAAAGAGAAATTAAGTATAGTCTTAGAAAAAAAAAAAAAACACACAAAACTACCATACTACTGCATAACAAGTACCATATTTTTTATGTCTGTCTCATTTTTCATGTCAGATGGGCCTTAGAATACTTAAATATTTAGTCATTTTCTCCAAATTGTATTCTCTGACAGATTTAGGTGCTACCAGAAGCCAAAAATTTCTTCTTTTCAGCTTACATTTGGAAGATGATGATTTTATTAATCAAGATGTTTCCCATTTCTGAGTGAAGATCTAGTTAACATTAATTGTGTGTCTTTCTGTTAATGTAAATGTATATAGATGGATGGGGGATTGAAGCAGAGACATACTTGACTAGGATCACACACGTGATCTGTGAAAGAGGCAAGACCTGGTTTTATGTATCTTCATTGTCAGGACACAACCACTGGACTAGCACTCCATCTCTAAGTGATGTTTGATACAGACTCCTTTGATTGTTAGATTCAGATCCTAATCCATCCCCCTATATAGGAGGAAATGAACTAATTTCAGAAAAAGAGTGAAACTTTTTTTTTTCTTAATATTTGTCATTACCATCAACAATTCTGACAGAATCAATAATGTGAATTTCCAATTTATGGTGTAGATGCACCAGCGATTCCTATTGGCATATCCCTCAGGAAAACTGTCTTTACAAAAAATGCAAGGACAAAGACACTTGCAAAGCTTGAATATCTAAAGCACATTTAAAGGAAGAAATGAGCTATAAGCAATGTCTGCTTTCCCTGTGGAATTTTCAAGTACTTGCATTTGATGGGGCGAAATCAAGTGAGACTGTTTCAGCTATAAAAACAAACATTTACAGATTGACATTTACACAGTCACCAATTTATAAAAATCTACTCTCATTGTGATTTGTCATGTCTCACTCATCCCCCTCATCCCTGTAAAACAGAGAACTGTGCTGAAGGGGATCAAAGGTTCACTTCAAGGTGAAAGTACCTTTTGCAGAGATAGTAAAAGTAAACTATTCAGAAGGGTAAGTTATTATATTTACAAAAACATTTAAATTATGATTTTTTTTTTTCCTAGAAGGCTGAAAAAGACTGTAAGTAACAAACCAGAAATCCATTTTGAAGAGAGATGTTTAATAGATTTAATAATCTATCAAATAATATAATGTTTTACCTTGGTCTCTCAGTTGCTTCTCTGTTTGTTATATTTGTTTCGTGTGGACAAACAATTCAGAGCTAAAAGGGCACCTTATGTCTTTTCCCACATCCAGACATATAGAAGCAGAACAGTGGATGTGGCAGTAATCACGGGAAATGAGTGGTCAGCAGAAAATCACACAAGAGTGTTTAGTAACATTATAAGACAGCTCATTAACAGAGGACAAAGCAGGACTGATGCTGTTGCAGATACATGAATACAAGGTCGCCTTTTGGGTGTAACCAAGAGCACAGCTGCAGATACTGTACCTGCTGTCTTATGGAGAAAGGCAGAATGCACAGTCTTGAGTTTTCATTCAGGGGCAGTGGTCTGGAGTCTAGAAGAATTGTTTGAACATATTGATTGGCAGTAAATAAATTTTTAAAAAGATGCCATGTTTTTCCTGTTTTATAGGCTTTTAATCCTTCTCTTCTGGTTATAGTAAAGACAGATGGTAGAGAATGCTTTATAAAATTTATTGCAAATACAGGAATAAGTTCCATACAAAGTCCAAATACTTCTACTTATCATAAAAAGATGAAGTTTATTCTGCAGTTTAATTAAATGACATATAACGAACTTGGATATCAGAAGATCAATTGCACACAATTCTAATGGCTGAATTTACTGGCAATTTGTCACTCAGTTTCAGCTGGGGTTGTTCAGCCTGGAGAAGAGGAGGCTCCGGGGAGACCTAATAGCAGCCTTCCAGTACCTGAAGGGGCCTACAGGAAAGGTGGGGAGAGCCTGTTTACAAAGGCCTGTAGTGACAGGACGAGGGGAAATGGCTTCAAGCTGGAGGGGAGCAGATTTAGATTGGAGATGAGGAGAAAGTTCTTTACTGTGAGGGTGTTGGAGCACTGGAAGAGGTTACCCAGGGAGGTGGTTGAGGCCCCATCCCTGGAGATATTCAAGGTAAGACTCGACGAGGCCCTGGGCAACCTGGTCTAGTTGGGGGTGTCCCTGTTGATTGTGGGGGGCTCAGACTAGAAGACTTTTGGAGGTCCCTTCCGCCCTAGACAATTCTATGATTCTATGATTCATATAAGGCACAATATTCTAAGTGAGAAGGAAATTTAAATTCCAGTGTAGCAGAATATGGATATTTGTATACATCTTTTTAGTGAATCAGTTCCAGCCTATGCCTTCCTCCGCCAATACAGCTAAATCTAAGAAACCTGGCTGACAGACTTTTCAAGGCCTGACCTTGTGAATGAGGCATGGCAGAGTGGGGTCAAGCCAAGGAAAAAGTGGATTGAAATTCTAGAAGCCACAATTTGCAGAACCATTACTGATTTCAGATAATGCAAAATGGCTTAAAAGACTAAATGAGAATGAAAACTTCAGTAGTAAAAAGCATAATTCAGATTTAAATGTTGTTTTACCTTTCATTCTATCTTTATTTTTAGTATAAAATCAGTTCTGATGCAAACGTTGCTTATCCCTTCAGCACTCACCATCAGGCACTTTTCCAGTTAATTACGGGAAGCTTTTATGACAAAGCTGGAGAAAAAGTTCAGATTAAGTTGGACTACTCAGGACACAGTCTGAGCAAGCAAACACACCAAACAACAAGTGGCAGTGCAAATCATATGAAGGGAACTATGTCGGTATTAGCTGGTCACAGCTTTTACCAACCAGAGTTCATATGAGCACTTCTGAAATCAAAGGGATTAACAAGCATTTACATGATACCTGAAGCTCTTTAATATATTAATTATATATTTTCTTTTTCTTCTTTTTGTAGAGTTCATTGATTTTTCCTATTCGACTTTCTTCTCCCTGCCAGATGCTGCAAATAATGATATTAAAATTGATCCAGTATGTTCAAGGCAGACATTAGCCATGAAATCCAGTTTTTAATGGAAGGTATATACAATACTAACCACATGGATCTTAGTCCATGTCAGTCTCACATTTTGAATGATATTTGAGAGAGATGATGAAGCGCAGAGCTAGGTACAGGAGAGTGCAGCGCTGGCTTTTATGTTAATGGACTCAAAGACTCTGAGTCACAAAAGAATCAATAAGAATAAGGTACCTTAAAAATATATATTCAGAGCTGTGCTTGAGCCAAAAAGTTTTCTGATTAATAAGAGAGGGGCAGCCAAGTATACAAAAAGGAAAAGTCTTTCCTTGCCCTCTATCACCTTAAAAATGAACAACATATATTCCCATAAAATAGAGTAATTGGTGCCTTTCCGGATCTTGGGTTTCTCAATTCACATAGTAGCAGAGAGAGAGAGTGTCTGTCTCACAGATATCTTAGAAAGCCAGGCAAGCTTATGGGGCAAAGTAGAAAAGGAGTTTTGCTCCAATGATCTCTACTGTGTCCTTCCATTCAATACTAAATAAGTGTCAGGCAATTAGAAATGGAACAGCGGATGCGTAAATGATACTGCCTTCCCAGTAAATTGCTAATACCTGGATAGTGCTGCATGACTGGAAACATACTGTTAAAATAACTGTAGTACCAATTTTTATTTCTGAATAATAAAGAAGATGAAGAAGATCAATGTAGCATTGGAGCCATGAAACAAACAATCCACCGCATGATTCTTTTCTTGTCTGATTTCTTATTTTCTTCCTTTCAGAATTGAGACATACTGCTTTTAAGGTTTACAAGTGTAATATCCATTTTCTTTCTCATTCTTGGCAGAAGTGTGCTGTGGTGCACATGGTGGTCTCTGGACAATATTTAATGACTGCCAAACTGTGACATAGAGTTCATGTTTGTTCTTGTAGAGTAAAAATCAACCTCATTTGTAGTGAACACCTGAAGTTCATTATTTGGGAATAGCCAGAAATACATAAATTAATTTAATGGGGATTTTTTTAATGTATTGACATATACAACTTTTATTGTAACAATTTGGTCAGAAAAAAGGGACATCCATAAGGAACATATCCCCACTTTATTTATTTCATTTCGTTCATGTTTTTTTTTTTTACCATCTGTCACATGGAAGAAAGCTTTCAAAGAAATTCTGGAATACTAATGGAATTCCCTCAGCATCACCATTCAGCACAGGTGGCATTTTTAGCTCTAAAACTAATTAAAATGCATGTTTTAAAGAAGCTCAGTGTTTAATTCAAGCGGATAGGATACACAAGACACCTCTTCATCATTTCAGAGGTCACAGCATGAGACTGATTTGGCAAACTTCATCTAAAATAACCCAGTACTTAAGGGAGTTTTAAGAAGAGATGCATAACGTGTTGATTTCATACTTAGTAGCAAATTTTAAAGCAGCTGTAACTATACGGTGGATTCGGCTGCATTTTGTAAAATGATAAATGAAGGTAAAGAACAAACATTTTCACTTTGTCCTACCTACTAATACTGCTACAATGAAAATGCTAAAGGAATAGTTGGTGTCTAGCCACAAATTAGTAACATGAGTCATATTTTTCATTTATTTGTACTGGTCTGTAGTTTGGCACCGTCTTCTGCAATTAATGGCTGTTTTGATAGAATAAGTGGAAGAAGGAGAAGGAAGTAAATAACTAAATACAAATAAAGGAATCAGTTGTGCAGGTCACCTCTCATATCTTTCTCCCATAAAATACATTGTGGGCTGCTGCAATCTTGCCCTCCAGGAAGAGAAAGTGGAGCCCTGACAGATCCTGAACCCCTCCAGAGTGGTCAGAAACAAGAGGTTGAGCATCCTCAGCTTTGAAATGCAGTTGCAGTCACGTCTCTTCTTCCCTGCTCAAACGGCAAGAAATTCAGAACAGGAGAACAACTCTTGCATCTGTAGCATATCATGGAGTTCTTCAATATACTATTATAGTGAAGGGATCCTTTCTAGTGGGTGAAATTGGGATTTATAGGCAAAATATGTTGCTTTTAACTAAATGAGAGACATCTGCACAGTAATTCCCATCCTGTGTGCACTGTTTAAAATACCTTTAAATAAAGATGCTTGAAAGATTTGCTTTTGTGGTTTTTTTTTTCCCCTGAGCTGGTGTCATTGTTAGAATATTTTGTATGATTTTAAGGACAAACAAAGTGATTAAAAAGCCCTTTCAATTTTTCTTTTTATTGGTGGTTTTTTAACTGATTCTTTGAAGAGGTGTGAAACTGGGCCCAGTAGGTGTTGGGAAGGTTTATTATAACCTGACAGAAATCTATCTAATCCTGGGGCTTTATTAGCTCTAAGGGAATTGTCTTACTTGTTTCCATTAAATCATTAACTGATTGTAACATAACTTCTGAGCATATCACAGCCTTGAAAATAATAATAATAATAATAATAAAAATAAAAAATGTAAGTTAAGGTCTAACAGCTTTTGTCTTATACTGGATCTATGGATATCTTCAAAGAGTACCCTGGAGTGCTCTATGGCATCCTTTACAATCAATGACAGGAATATTATTGTTATCCTGTTGAGCAGATACAGGCAAAGAGATTCTAGTCAGTATTTATTCCATTGCATTAATCTGAAAGCTTCCGTACAGTTTTCAGATAATCAGGACTGATTATTGTGCAGAAATTAAACCATAATTAATTAGGTGATAGAGGCTGAAATCCAGTGATTCAATTCCTATCTCTTTCACAGGAATACTGACTAAATGAAAGTCACTACACCTTGTGTAGTGATTTGTCTAGACATTTTTTTATGATCAGTAGGGTTCTACCCAATAGTGTCAATGAAGCCTTGGGAGTGATTCATCTCATGCTGGACCAGGCATTTATTTACACCTGCTCAGATGAATTCCACCCTGTATTCCATTAATCTTATTGACTATATCTCCTTTGCTCATAACAAAAATGTAGAAAATTATCCCTGATTCAGACATCCACCTGTAAGTAAGGCAAATCTCACCTTAAACAAATAATTCATGTCCGAGTTCAATCAAGTATCAAGGTGTACTTCACCTTTACGGAGTTTTACTGATTCCATTTTGCTCCAGAAAGGAAGAGAAACTCATGCTTAGGCTGGACTATAAAAGCTTAATATTCACTGTAGTCTACCTCTGAGGTGAAATCTTCCTGTACTAGAGACTGCAACAACACTTAGCACAAAGGAGGCTGATGTCATTTTGCCAGTCTGAATGTCACTGCAATACAAATGATTTGTCTTGCTTATACTAGAAAAGAAAACAGGCCTATGTTAAGCAGTGAGGAATGGAGAACAAGATGTGACTTGAAAATGCCAAGCAATGGCCAGAAAAAAATGAGGAAAATATTTACTATTGATGTATTTTACAGTCTCTCCTGTGCTGGAGAGGGGGAGTGACATTTTACAGGAACTCTGTGCTGACGAATGAAGCTCAGTCTGTGTAGCTAAGTTTCCTTGCAGCAAGAGAAACATGTTATGTATTATTATATTACACTGCAATAAAAGGGTGTGGTAATATAACTATATTACAGATATAAATATAAATATAACAGAAAAAGTGTAAAAAGGCTAAGCAAAAACACTAGAAGAAATATGTGATGGAACAAAGGACTATGAAACCAGTCACAAATATAGAGAAATTCATCACACTATAAAAAGAACCATAAGGCATTTAAACAAGGCAAGAAAAAGCATCAATTGTGTAAGTAACGAAGGGTGAAAGAATACACTACAAGGCAAACAATATCCTTGGAAGGAGGACAGAAAATCTGTAAGAAATTTAGAATGGTCCTCATAAATCTGGAAATCTAATATCAGATGAGAAGGACAAGGTACAGAATTGAGTGTGGGAGCTGGACAGAATATTAGCAGGAAAAAAACAAGGAAGAGTATATGGAAAGAATGATATTAGACTGGAAAAGCTGTCATCTTTTAATCAAAATGCCAAAATGTATCTACATAAACTCTCTAAGCAGATATAAGAAAAAAGAGATAATTCAGAGTTTTCAGGAAGTCTGTACTCATTTCTGTCCTAAAACCCAGCAACCCAGCCAGCAATGCTGAAGATTATGAAAAATGTTAAACTCTCTGCATAGTGAATAAGGTGTGTAAAATATTATTGAATATGCATCATGGAGAAGCAAGAAGTCAGTTCATCTCCTGTTAAGAGACATGAATGAAATAATCCCCAGATATAGAGGTACAGTAAATAAGAGTAAATAAGAAGCTAGAGCTTGAGATAAAACACAAAGAACCAGAGAACACAGCAAGGTCTCAAGCAATCCATAAGGATCAGAATCCCCGTCTTCTGTCTGGAACGTCCTTCAGATTCAAATCTTTTTGGGGTCCAATTGTGGATAATACCTGTAAAATCAAAAGCCTCATTTCTGTTACCAGAAAAAAAAAAAAAAAAAAAAAAAAAAAAAAA
>NW_015091064.1:11456264-11505408 GCF_001431845.1 Calidris pugnax
CCCATTTTTGTTACCAAAAAAAAAAAAAAAAAAAAGAAAAAAAAAAGAAAAAAAAAGAAAAAAAAAAAAGAGAGAGAAGTTAAAAAAAAAGGCCTTTTAACCTCTTAAAACTATTTTAAACACAGAAGGTTTTTTTAGGAATTGAAATGTGTTTGTTCATCTATCATTGTTTGCAGCAAGTAAACATGATGTCAATTAGCCTTGCTAATGTGAAATCATTACGAGTTCCTGGGTGGGAGAAAGAGTTCATCAGCTCAAACGTACATTGTGTGTGTTGCAATATATCCTACTGTTGGGTAAGAACAATCTTGGATGTTAAACTAATTAGTTTTTGTCTGTAATTTTCCACACCTAGGGTTTGAAACGTCCAGTAGTAATTTGCTAGTGGAGCACCAACCAGCCCCATAGATGAGTTAAGAGACAGTTGTACTAGAACCCAAACAAATGTAGAATAAAAAGGTCTTTGCACAAAAAGCATTTAAAATTGGATGTTATTAAACCTACCATTGTCCAATAAACTTCAGCATAACTGTTAGGGGAAAAAAAATCGGCTTTTAAATATCAGAAAATCCACTCTACCTCTAATGAAACACTAGAGTAGTCTTCGATGGCTGCTGTCTGAAGCTAATCCACGGACCAAAAGGGAGATTGGGGCACATAATGAAAAAATTCCCAGTTTCTGGTACATGTGCAGTAAATGCAGAGTCCAAGGCCATGGAAAAACATAGATGGGTCTATGTTAGTCTTAGAACACTAAACAAGAAAAACTTATTCTAACTAATCTAAGCCTGCCATTTCAGAAATTGCATGTTAAAATTAGTAACTGGTTATAAAATGCCAGGGGCCCATTTCTGCTGATGTCATTATGTTCAATGGAAAGGAATGTGATAGTGGACTGCAAAATCATGAGTGTGCTGGTCTGAGTGAAGATGTTGATTTTCACTGTCTTGTGAGGTGCCGTCACCTGAGACCAGGGTGAGTCAGATTTCCAACAAACAGGTGGAGTTGGTTCTTCACCCAGATAAGGAACTTGTGGAATTCCTCATCATAGGATGCTCTGCATATAAAAAATTCCTAGGGATTCCAGGGGAGGAGAAATAAATACTCAGAAAAAAACGTCATCTAGTAGTTACCAAATATATAAACTACAATGGGCTCAGGTCACCCACTAAGCACAAAACAATCAGATGCTGAGTGAGCACTCAGAAGTCTTACATGTAGGCTACTTTCCCCTAGACATTTATTATAGCTGCTGTTGAAGTCAAGCGACTGGGTTGGACATACTTGATGCAGCATCAACTCTGTTCTTTCATGCTTACTGTATTCCCTTTTCTGCAGTCCATTGTAACTGGATCTATAATTTCAGAACATTCAGAGAACACTACCTTGAGGTCAGACCTGGGGCTGTTGCACTTACTTAAAACCTTAAGTGAAGTCCTACCAACTGTTCTGTTTTGTTTTGTTTCATCTCCCCAACCCACCTTCAAAATGTTACCATCCCTAGAGCAGTCATAGAAAAACTGATAATGAAGCAACTTCTGTGCTGCCAAAGATAAAATGAAAGCAGTGTTGATTTACATTAATATACCAGGCTGTAAAACTATAAACTGCCATGGTTCTGATACTGTTTCACCTACTGCCAGTCTTTCCATGGACACATGAATTCAGGTCAGTAACTTCTTAATCCAACAGATATAATAATTACGTATGTTTGAGTCAATATTGAGTGCAATATTTATAATTAACATAAATTAAGTAAAATAAATGAAGTAAAGGTTCAATTCTATTTGGTATATCATAGTATATTCTTACCGACAGGATTTCTATGAAGTTTTTCGAAAGCAACTCAGCAATGCATCCCTCCTGGACAGACTTTCTTTATGCTGGGCAGACATGTTGATAGAATAATGACAGTGGTGGTAGAAGTACAATCACCGGTCTCCAGTTTCTTCTTAGCCAAACCTTGTGATCAATGTGCTCCCTCATGAAAAAATGCCTCATAGCTGCCTGATTTCAACACTGTTGCTAACGCTCCTTATCCTGAAGTGTTGTCTTTCTCTGCCTTGTATGGTCATCCCATCTTCCAGTTCTCATATGCCTCCAGCAGTTCTTTCAGCTTGTTCTTTATTCAGCCTGACTTCCTCTAGGAACTTCCATAATAATTAAATGTTGTTCCTCTTTCTTCCATCTCACCCCTCAAACCTCACCATCTACTCTTAAGAAACCTCTCTCTGGATGGCACACCTGTCTCAGTATTACTAACTAGTCCCTTTTGATACCAATCACCCATCATACCACTCACTGAATAGTTCAATCTGAGCGTGATTGAAATTATTCCTTAGCTCTAGATAGCCAAGTTACTACTATCCTTTTTCAATGTTGTGGACACAACTACCATTCTGCCAATCACTCGAACTTCTAACATGTTTTTTTCACTTTTGATATCTTAAATCCAAATTATTCTTAATTTTCTTAAGTTTGTTCTGCATGCAATATTAATCTTTCCCTGTCCTTCCACACAGCCAAAGCTCTGGTCCTGCTTGCTGAGTATCCTGCTTACTGAGTACACAACAAAAGCAGCCTTGCTTTGTGATGAAATGCTGCTGTGTACAGCATTTCCCTACCCTTTGATCATGTGCTGCTCTGTTTAGTTTGCTTGTGACTCCTCTTCACTATCAAATTTATGTTATTTGTTTTGTGTTCATAACCTAATCCCACTTTATCTCTCCTTCAGAAACAAGAGATTGTCTCCTGCTTCTAATCAGCTACTGATAATACCCTCCATCACCCACTTGATTCATTTTCAAGCAGTTACTTTCATGTTGTTCACGCTTGGAAGAAACACTCCAAAGTAACATCATTGCTTTCCTTCAAGTCCCTTCTCCAAATCTGTCTTTTGACACTCTGCTTATAAGAATATTTTGTGTAAATAAGCTGTAATAATACTAAGATTGTTGCCTATCGATATTGGGTTTTTTCCTTTTCTTCCTATGCTGTTGTTTATCTTCTTGCTGTTTCTTGTCTCCTGCGTATGCTACATGCATTTTTATGCAGCATCCTTTTGCTAGTATTTGTAGACTACTTCCCTTCATCAATTGAGGTCAGTCTTCTAGTCTCTGGATCCTACTGAAATATGAACATAATTGCAGTAATAATAACAACTTAAGGTTCTTCTCAATTTTCATAATTGTGCTTCTTTATACATGCACAGATCTGTACTGACTGATCTATTTTCATAGCAGTTGATTGACCAGAATGTGGTATATGCTTTTCCTCATACACTTGTTATCATGGTTAATACATGGTATACTGAAGCATAAAGAGATGAAGGATAATGTTCAGAGTATCTGTTTTCCAACCTAGGACATACTTAAGCTTTAAGGCTTAAGGAGAGCAATTTCATCTATTAACATTGCAAGACATAAAGTTCTGTCAACATCTTTGTTTTGGACAACAAAAACCTACAGATGTCCACACACTCACATCCTAGGCTGAAGAATTAGATGTTAAGCATCACCATGACCCAGAATTCAGTGAGACAGCCTTTAAGTACCTCAAGCACATTAAGTGCACTTCCATGCCTTGAGTTGCCCAGTCTGTTTGCTGTACTTGCACTTTCATTAGTGCAAACCAATAATCTGCTTTGATAAGCAGATAGTGCAATGACTGTATTTGTTTCCACACCACAACACTGGCCAAGGACAAGCTGTTGCGGTGGGCAAGACCTGTAGCACTGCATAACAATCCAGGAGCTATCATCTCATCATAAGGATGCACAAACCTAAATACCCTGCTTCCCGGAAGTACACTCCTGAGCTACTGAGGTAGTTCAGGGAAACAAAAGGTGAAGAGAGATTTGAAGGCTGACAGCCCTACAGCTGGGAGCACGAAATCCTCAGGATAGGAAAATAACTCTATCTTCAAATAGAGAAACACCATTCTTCTTGGACGAGAAGAAGGAACCCTTAAAATGCAATCATCACACTGTGACCTCTATTTGAATGAACTCAGGAAAAAATGTAATATGTAATCACAATTTTGAAGGTTTATTAACTTCAAAGAATCTTTGTCTCAGTTTATGTTCCTTTTCCCCTCAGGTTTCACTGTGATGCCTCTGCAGTGAAAAGCTGTATTTCTGTAAACAATATTGGGGTTGTGGCTGTTATCATTTCACACAAGACCCCTCTTGCAGAAAGAGCTTTGGAGAATATTGGACTATTTTTTTAAGCACCTTTGACAGTCTGCTGTGCTGAGTCGAAAGATTTCAAGGTACATTAACTTTAACAAAAGAATGTCTGTGCCATAAGCCCCCATTTCGTTTCAAAATAACGATAGCTGTTTTAAAAACATATATATAACTTAACCCAACTTCTTTATTTATTATTATTATTTATTTAGAAGGTCCCTCAAGCAAATCCAGATAGAGGCTGATAGGATGGGATTTGCAGGAACAGGAAGAGTTTCAATTTTGCTTTGAATTCAACATAATTGAGACTGTGGCATTTGAAAATGTGCAGTCTGCAGATTAGATCATGTAGTTTCCCACCCATTACTGACTCTCCTCCTCATGGTACATGATGTGCTCTGCCTCATACACACATTCTATTTCATTCTGCAGATAATCAAGGGCAAACTTTAGAACCTCAGGAAAAGGCTTTTTCACAGCACACGAATTGCATCTTTAGTCTTTGCATGCCAGAGAATTCTTCAATTTGTTCCATGGAGATCTGTTTTCTATGTTATTCTGGCATTCTTCTAAGCATGTTTTCTCCCCAGGAAGAAGAAATTTCTATTACTGTGCTCTGAATCCATTACTCTGTTAACTCTTCAAAATAGTTAATCTGGGTATGCTTAAAAACAGAAGAAAAAGAATTAATATTTTGTGATTTTTCACTAAAGTGATGTGGTTTTATTTATTAGAATTAATACCTTCTTACCTCTTTAAATTTTTCTGAAACACAAGTTTTGTTCCCCCTTGCTCTGAATTTCATACAAATTTATGACTTTGTGTACTGTTATTGACTTCCTGCAGCTTCACATATGTGCAGCAGTGAAGCTTCAGTAGTTTGCTGTTGTGTCACAACAGTTTTCAGCTTTTTAAATTGAACAAGTATACTTGAGTCTATGTCCAGAATTTTCCAAGAAGAAAGACTCGAAAATTATGAC
The DNA here is from genome assembly GCF_001431845.1 of Calidris pugnax. Lineage (NCBI taxonomy): Eukaryota > Metazoa > Chordata > Aves > Charadriiformes > Scolopacidae > Calidris > Calidris pugnax. The sequence continues at coordinate 11,461,431 of NW_015091064.1, forward strand.
ATTATAGAAGAGTGAAAAAAAATCTCAAATGAACTCTTTTCTCTAGCATTTTTCTATCCTCTGTCTCTGTTCGCTCCATATCATTGCATCATAAGACATCATTCCCATTTTCCTGGAAATTGAGCAGACACTTACAGCAGTGCAAAGTGAGTGTAAAATGCCTCCAAATCAAGATAGCAGTTTTATACTCATTTTGCCTGGTTGAGCAAATACAATCACAGTTGTCTGATAGCCCACACTACCGCCCAGCCTTCCTGTTCACATCAGGAATACTCCCTATCTTATGATGAGAGTGGAGTTTAAGTAGCTTGTGGCTACATCTGTATAATAAACAAAACATGTAAGTGCTTATTTTCTGGTCCTGTACTTTCTAAATCAAAGTGGACTTATCCAATCTATTTACTGAGAATTATCCTTTGGCTCTGCCAACTCCCAAACCATGTGTGGAAATTTTGAAGATGGTGTTAGTTGGCCAGACATCATACTAAAAATTTACCACTAGAGAGAACCGAGTCTAAAGCTCTGGTATGTTTTCTGATATTGTTAACTAATAAACTGGGTCTTGGTACTGCTAACTCTGTTAAAATGGTCATCTTTTTTTCATCAAAAAAGGACCTCTACTGACCTCAACTACTTGTCTTTGGTTTTTTACCTTACCTTTCACTATTTTGTTCTTCTTTATGGCTGCTGTTGTCTATTGGTGTCCTGTTTGTGTCTTTTGCTTTACAGTTTCCTGGCTTAATTTCTGCTGTGGCCTAACTGATCAGAACAGCCGAGTGTTACATACACCATGTGTTTAGCTATTGGGTCACCTCAGTATATTCCTCTCAGACTTTAAAAATACTTTGCTTAACCCGTTCTACAAGCAAAACATGTTTCCTTCCATGATCTACTTTATTTGTGCAGTTTAGTCCTCTCCCTAAAAATTGGCCCATGAACTGTCTTCTGTCCATTTAAGGTTTTCTGTGTACATTTCTCCAGTAAGAAATGAACAGAAACAGAAATAAAAAATTAATGTCTCCTAAATTGCAAATTCCAAATTTACTTCACCTGTCGGAAATGAATCACAAAAGAGTTAAATAGCAAAATAAGGTGAAATCTTTGCTGACTGTGCTGGGATTATTTGTAACCTAAATTGATTCTCCACCAGCTGTCTCTTGCCAGAAATACACCCACCAATATTCACAGAGAAGAGTTCTCCTGCAGAGGTGGTACTTCGCACTATTAGTCTTATAAATAGGGATGAAAACCTAACATTTATATACCTTATTTTTTTCCCATTTAAACTGCCTAATTCAAAAGAATGCACATAAACATGTTCAAAGCAGTTTAGCAAAGTTAGCCTTTGGTGTATGACAACGCACAGGTGTATGACTTACTCTTCTTGAGACACAGCTCTAAAACCAAGATGTGGAATTTAATTGCAGTAGGTCATATAAGGCTTGGGACTAAAATGGAAAGATATCCTCCATCTAGATTCAGATTTGCTGACATAGAGACAACAAAGGTCCTACATTTGTAATGGAAACTTACTTATGTGCTCTTGACTATAGCAATGGATATAATTTCTATCATAAGTACGGCAGACTGTAAACATATCATATGAATCATATGTGCTATTATTACTGTAAACAGAAGCTAAAATCCCAAACTAATACCAGTGAGTCAGAACTGGGCAATGAATGATTGCTCAGAACCATGAAACTGATTTTTTTCTGAGATCTTTTTTCTAAATAACAACTTGATGTACAAAGTGCTGATTTTGAGGGTGTTCAAAGAACAGATCTACATCTAAAGGCTTGTGGTTCAGACTTGTCTCTAATTAAGAAGTGTCCTGAAGCGAACAAAGGGCCACACAGTAGGAAATATATGCTTGCAGACACCAATTCACACCTGTTAATGATTAGTTTGCAGACACTACCAGATGTGCTATTTATCTGATGATCAGAGTAATTGAAATGAATTGCTCTGAATCAGTCATGTGAAATTGTCCCAGTTAAGTAGATGTGCTGTTTCTCTGTTTTCTTATGGAAAAGATGGACCTGATCATTTCTTTAACACTGTCCTTTAATCATTACATAGTGCTCCCACAAAGAGTCTGAACTGCATTCCATACCCCACTCCAAATAAAGACAGTCAGTATACCTGTACAGAAAGTTTTCTGAAGTCTGACGATGGATAAGACCTCACAAAGGCATTGGTTAGTGGTAAAAACAGGTCACAATTTTTATCACATAGCTAAAAATCTGCAGTTCAATGCTTAAAAAGTCAAAAAGTGAAACCCTGGAGGGTTACAAACTTTCAGAGCTCACTGCCAAAGGAACATAGGGGTGGCAGACAGTATCAGCATACCCCCAAAACATGGAAAGTGGAAAAAAAAAACCTTCATGGGAGTACAAGGGGGAAGCACTCCTTTCCAAGAGACCTAAAACCAGCTATAGTATCAAAACCTATATGACTACTGACACACGGTCTGTTAAGGGACAAATAAGCAAATAGGAGGAAGTCCATTTTGACTGTTCTGTTGTCTACATCTACAAGAAAGACCAATCACATCAGCCCTCAGGAGAAAGACTTGGGGGTGTTGGGGGATGAGAAGCTCAACATTAGCTGGCAATGTGCACCAGCAGCCCAGAAAGCCAACCGCATCCTGGGCTGCATCAAGAGAAGGGTGGCCAGCAGGTCACGGGAGGTGATTCTGCCCCTCTACTCTGCACTTGTGAGACCCCACTTAGAGTACTGTGTCCAGCTTTGGAGTCTTCAACACAGGAAGAACATGAATCTGTTGCAACGGGTCCAGCAGAGGTCCACGAAGATGATCAGAGGGATGGAGCATCTCCCCTACGAAGACAGTCTAAGAAAACTGGGGTTGTTCATGCTGAAGAAGAGAAGGCTCCGGGGAGACCTTATAGCGGCCTACCAATATCTGAAGGGAGCCTACAGGAGAGCCGGAGAGGGACTCTTTGTCAGGAAGTGTAGTGACAGGACAAGGGGTAATGGTTTTAAATCAGAAGAGGGAGATTTAGATTAGATACCAGAAAGAAACTCTTCACTGTGAGAGAGGTGAGAACAGGTTGCCCAGGGAAGTTGTGGATGCCCCATCCCTGGAAGTGTTTAAGGCCAGGCTGGATGGGGCTTTGAGCAACCTGTTCTAGTGGAGCTCTAGTGCCCATGGCAGGGGGGTTGGAACTTGATGATCTCTAAGATCTCTTCCAACTCTAACCATTCTATGATTCTATGATTCTTTGATCACAGATTCAGCATGTGTTTCATGCTGTGAAGTCCATAAGTAGAAAGGAGGATCAGATAGGCTAAAGTCTATGTGTTATCTAGGCAAATATAAAAAGGATATCATTAAACATAGTATATACACGGTGACATGGGTTTAAATTCTTTGCTGTAGTGTAAGGTTTATTTTTATACTTATATATTGCTCCAGGTCTGATGATGCCTTTGCTTTAGACTGTGGTTGTTTTTTTAGCTTTTTGTAATATGGTATTTTTTCTGCTATCCAGATAATCTGTCACAGTTTGTCTGTGGCAAGTTTAAATTTCTTCGTATCTCCAGCACAGTCTAAAGAGTACTGGTCCTGGTTTGCCAAGTAAAAAGGAAAAAAGCCCCATGGAATATTTAATCTGAGAGATCAGAGAACTGACACTAAGAATGGACCAGAAACAGAGGTATTAAAAGGCTTTCAAACTACGGTTTCCTGTAGATTTTCTCAGGGACTCTGTGCACATTGAAAGTTCTAGCTGCAGTCTTGATGGTAATAACTTCTAGTTCAGTTTCCTGCAACCCCTTGCCAGAAATACTTGTCTGGTTCTATTTCTAGACTTACAACCCCATGTCTGTGATTGAATTTCCCTCAGGCTCATGACCCCATGTCTTACATGAGGTCATAACACTTCATTTGGGAGGGTCACTGTTCCTATCTGAACTAGAACAAAGAAAGTTTGCTCTCAATTTTGGTGTATTTTATCCCAGAACACTGCACTTCCAGCACTATTTATATGTTACTTAATGATCTCCATTGTACTACTGGGAAGCTGAAGCTCATGTGACCTGTTTAAGCTGTTATGCAGCAAGAGTGTAAGAGTTGGAAGAAGAACAGAAATCTCCTAGCTCCCTGTGTAGTGTGCTGTCCACTGGACCATGAGCAGTAGTTGGCAGATATAACTAACAGCGCTCAGCATTCTGTTGGTGAAGGCTTATTAAAAATTCTAATGATTTGTGGTTTTGTCCCAGGTTATTTATCTTATTTTCTCTCTTTCTCTCTGAATGCTGGAAGGAGGTAGTCAGCATCATTACACCCCAGACAATTGAGTTGATTGCTTTTTTCATAATAGTATTTGAGAACAGAGTTCTGCAATTTTCAGTAGGCGACAGAATAGACAGAAGAAAAAGTGAGTGCTTTAAATAGAATTACTACAATGCTCCTTGCAAAATGTTCTTCATTAACCCTTAATAAACAGCGCATGCTCAGCTATTGGCATAAATTTATTCATTTAAGTTAGCAGTTTTCTTTCCCTAGACTTTGTTACAGGAATATTCTTGTCCTCCCTCATTCTGTGTTTTCCTTTCTTAAGAAGACTATGGTGAGTAGTTCCTTAAGGTATGCCTGTGTCTTATTTCTCACTGACACCTTTCTTTTTTCATTCACTCTCAACGTCTTTCATTTTCTGTATATTTCCTTCTCCCCTTTCTTCTCCCATTTTTCGTTCAGTAGTATATGCCATCTATCTGTTCACAGGAGTATTAAAACTAGTGATAAGCCTTAAAAGGATATGCTTTTAAAATAGTCCACTGTCTGGACTGAGGTAGGTTAGATACTCCAGTATTGCTCACAAACTTGCTTCCTAAATCCACCAGTTATACAGCTTCCACAACCATCTTAGTCAGTTCACCCACAGCTTAATTAGCGTTGCCTTCAAAGAAATTTTCTTAATGTCAGATTTAAGTCTACTGAAATCCATCGCTTCCTAGTATCTCAGTGGGCAATAGAAACTATGTAAACATATTTGCAAGCAAAACAAGCTAGGAACTTCTCTCTGTCCTTAAGGGGTGCTGCATGGATTATACCTACATGGCCAGAAATCTCTTACTTACCAAAATTATCTTCTCCAAACAGGCTACTGGAAATGGTCCATGGCTTGTGCCACACAACCAGCGTCCACAGACTTGAGGTGTGCCGGAGCCAAAACTGTGCCATGCACCAGGCTAAAAACTGAACACTGTGGACAGCCAAGTGCCCGTGCTCTGCCTGTGCCCTGGTCCTGTTTCCTTTACTCATATAGATGTGCCAGGAAAGAGCATGTTCTTGGGGAGCAGCAAGAGCAGATCTACTCCAAGAAGGAGACAGAGCTGGGGGCTGTCGACCACCACACCAGAGGCAGCACCATCACTGACTGGGAAGGGTCTTGCAGCATCTGAGCAGAACTGGGTTGGCAATGGCAACTGATCCAGGATGCAGAGCCAGGGCTCATCCAGGGAGTGGGAGCAGTAGCAACAGGAGGCCTGGAAACATGGGTAGGTCTGAATTAAAATTACCCCAGCATACAGGTAACTGGGCTGCAAGGAATTCACACCTTTTACCTCTTGCCCCAGATATGGGAAGTGGCAGAAACAAGAAGACCACAAACTGGTAGATGTTGCTGCACTGTTTGTTGTGCACATATTTATTTGCTGTTTTGGCCCCCTACATCCTGACAAGATAGATTTGATGTGTTTTAATTACCTGTTATCCTCGCCCAAACACAGATCCTCTACTGACATTGCTGCTTCTTAACTGAAAGTGGGAGTCAACAGACTCCTTTAGGGGAGTCACTAGTCACTTTCCCAGGAAAAAAATACATCTCCCATTGCTGTTCTAGGGCATTTAACCAATCTGTGATATGTGACAATGAAACCTTCCCTGTCTTTACCCACAATTTTTTCCAGATTTCGAAATCACTGCCATTATTTCAAGAAGCATATAAACACAAGTAATAATAAATCCTGAATATAATTTCCTGCTTGAGTTTCATCTGCTTTCTTGGGCTGGAAGCAAACCTTCTATGGATTTCTTCTTGCTTTGAAAGTCTGTTCATATTTATTTTCCACTCCTACACAACACTTGTTGTATGTCTATGTGAAGTTTCCCAAGTTTATAAACCATCCCCTTCCCTCTTCAAACCTTTAACATCTTTCTTCCGTGACTGGTAATTTTCCATTCTCCAAATACTAGTCCTCTACTGAAAGTTTAGAAAGAATTGGTTCTCTTCTCCTTCAAAAATATTAGTAGTATAATTATTGTTCAATAAATATAACTTAACTTGTCACTAAACTCAATCTTCTGCCGTGGTATCAAGTTCAAGAGAAAAGATAAGATGCTATAAGCAGACTGTGTGCTCAGTCTGGAAGAAGCTTCAAAAATGACACAATTTTATTAGTTCATATCGTGACTAGAATTTGTAATTGGTCAGAAGATTTCTTAAATATTCACTAGACGAGTGACTTGGTACTATTTTGGTAATTCGTTAGTGTTATGGACCTGCATTGCAGTTCATCCTAGAATCACTCAAATCAGCTCAGTACTGAAGCTGGCTCCAAGGCTCGCACATCCTGACCTTGTCTTCACTTATAAGAAGGGCAGAGATCAGGCCCTGTGTCCTACAGTATTCTCTCAGGACTCCTCTTTACTTTGTGTTATACTCATTACTGTCATTACTGGCTATTTTCCCACTCTCTAGCTACTTAAAATTATCTCTAAATAAATATGCCAAATCCAAGTGCACAAAAATACAGAAGTGATTTAAAATAATGATTTTTTGACTTGAAGCATGGGAGGCCATTTATAACAAGAGATGGTACTACAGGAGAGCTGGAGAGGGACTCTTTGTCAGGAAGTATAGTGATAGGATAAAGGATTATGGTTTTAAATTGGAAGAGGGGAGATTTAGATTAGATACTAGAAAGAAATTCTTCACTGTGAGAGTGGTGAGGCACTGGAACAGGTTGCCCAAGAAAGTTGTGGATTCCCCAGCCCTGGAAGTGTTTAAGGCCAGGCTGGATGGGGCTTTGAGCAAGCTGGTCTGGTGGAGGTGTCCCTGCCCACGGCAGGGCGGTTGGAACTTGGTGATCTCAAAGGTCCCTTCCAACTCTAACCATTCTATGATTCTATGATTCTATCAAAATGAAACTCTGTTTAGATTACTGCTTTTCTGATCTAAATACCATGTATTCATATGTGCTACATATATACTGCTAGGTTATGTGATAAAGCTCATCTGCACACACACAAAGGACTTCAGAGAGCCCAAATAATGCCCTGCCAGGCTACTTCCAGGTCCATCTCAGTGACCATTAGACCATTACTGGGGCCATCGACCCATAAACGGCCACCTGCATAAGCCCAGAGGAGAACAGGGGCAAAATAGCAGGCAGGAACACAGATTACAGACTGACAAGGAACCACCCTTTATGTTCTCCTCCCAGGGTTGTCCCAGCAAAGCCATCAGACTCAGTGTTCAAGCATGAAAGTCATCCCCATACGTCACTGGAAGCATCTCTCCAGATCACCTTTCGGACTATGGGGGTTGCTGCCTGGGGGTGAGACATATTATAGGGTTCAGAAAAAAAGCAGTTCTGCATCATATTTATGGGATGTTTAGGGAAGGAACCAAAGACAGTACAAGGAAGGGGTTTATTTGATTTTAGGAGGAAAGAAAGTGGGAAAATAGACGGATAAGGGAATGAAAATTGTTGGGCACTTGTAAATAGTTTGCTGGTCAGTACATGTGCCTTACTATGCCCTGCCTCTGACCAGAACAGTCAGTCCTGTCTTCTCATTACATTCCCTTCAAACTCTTTCCTGAGTGAGACTCCATGTTGTGTGTACACATGTGTATGGGGCTCTTATTACAGCAGCCAGAATCAGACCACAAGCTGGACCGCAATCCCGTGTGTCTGTGGTGCCAGCAAGTGGAAGAAGCACAAGTGTGCAAGCACTAGTGATGATCAAACTTGACTAGTGGGTAGGTGAAGTGGCCTGGGAGCCCCTAGGAGTAAGAGCACAGGGGACAAAAACTATGGGACCTGAGTAGTCCTGGGTAGGTTTTTGTGTGTGATGCTCTACCAGTAACTGGACAGGGCTACAGTTTTTGTATGTCTGGGTGCCAGCAACTGGGGATACTGGGATCCAGGGCCCAGCTACTGGACAGACTGAGTGTCTGAGTCCAGTTGCTGGAGGGATCCTGCATACATATTGTACGTATGTATACGTAAATATTTTCACTAGTGGACTTCCATCCTGCCCAGCCAGAGAGCGGAGCAGGATGAGGCTATTGGTGTTGTCTCTGTTGGTATGTGTGCTCTGTGATCTGTGTGGCCAACCGTGGGTATATGTATGTGTATATATATGTGCATGTATACATTTTTTCATATATATATATGCATATGTGTAGTGTATATGCATGCTTTGTATGTGTCTGTCTGCTGGGAATATATCGTCAGTCTCATTACTGGTTGTGCCTGGGAACACAGAGCAGCAGCAGCCTAACCTATCTCTGGCAGCTGGATCTGGCATGATATATTTTCCTTTAACATATGCAGTTATGCAGATATAGATGTATCATATATACACTGACACTTTTTCTCTATGCAGGAGTGTGAGTTTTGGAGAGGCAAATGGCTCATACAGAAACAACTGTCCCTGGAATGAACAGGTAATGGTTGATAAGTGATGTCTGCGTGCCAGGTGAAGTTGAGGGGCTGAAGGTTAGGATCACGGTTATATCCCAGCCTCATAACCTCTTGTTTGTACCATTATGTCAGTCTCTTAGCATAGTAACAGAATGAGTTGAGCAAGGAAGCAATCTTCATTTCATTCTTGCTTTTTCATAACATTTCAGGGTCTGCTTTTTTCCTTTTACTAGCCACAATATGCTTTTTGCCATCTTTCAGCAACCACAAGAGCTGGGATATATGCATATTTTAATCTTGACTGAGCTTCTCCCATAATCTCGTAACTCCAGGAGGATTTAACATAATTCTCAGTGATTATTTCCAGTGCCTGTCTTTGCAGGTGGTCATTGATTTCCTGAGCTTCAGCAGAGTGAAATTGATGTCTAGCCTACACTAGTAAAAGGTTTACTGGAATAGATATATCTCTCAGTACAGCTAATACCGGCAAGCACTCTATTATGGATGCAGTTCTATTGTGGAGGAGAAAAGTAAAAGGTTTTCATCCATTTTTTTTCTTGGGAACTGCAACACTGCTAGGCTTTTTGCTAACATTGAGATATTATTCAAAATTTCACCCCTAAATGATATCGCTAGGTTTTAGTCATAAATCTGGCTTGATTTTTCTCAGTCTCTCCACTCCCCATATGGAGCTAGAAAACAGCAATGAGAGCTGACAAGTGGGCTTTAAATCTACAGAAAGCAAGCAGCAATGTTCTTTGCTTCCAGTCAGAGAAGACAAGCAGAACAGCAATTTACCCTTGGCCTGAGTGTGGAAAGCTTTCTCCAAAGCATGCCACCAGGCTCCTGGATTTTAAACAGAAATTTATGGCTTATGTACCTTGGGAAGTTGGGCAGACCTCTCAAGTGTCTTCTTTTTCTCGGTGAGACAGCACCGTGACAGGTAACACGACAAGGGCACAGTGGGTGATGTGAGACAGGAGGAACTACCGCTCAGGACTGCATCCGAGGAGCTGAGCCCCTTGGAGGAGGGGATCCTGTCAGCTGGCAGAAGGGCCAGCAGCAGCACAGCACTGTGACCCCTCCAGCTCCATGTTTCTGCGCAGAAAGCATCAAGAAGGAGAGAACTGCACAACCTCAGGAACCTTGACGTGTTTTATTAGTGTACAGCATGCTAAAGTGTAAATTTAAAGTGCAGTAACTATTTCTGCCACACTTCCTGTGTGGACATTGGTAGAAAGAGGTGTCGTCATGATGAAGACAGGAGGTCTAGCTAAGAAGATTAGTTCATATGTGGTTGATTATTGATCCTGACCCTTAGCCTGCATTTGCCTGTGGTAGCTTCTGACTTGTTCTGTACACAAATGACTGGTATAGGTAAGCCTGGTGAAAATGTCATATGTCATATATATTCTACCGTGGTTTAAATTAAGAATTGTTATAGGTATTAGGAAATGTGAAAATGGCAAACACATAAGGCTTATCCATCCTTTCGTAAGCATTCAGGGCAAAACTGTCCTCGGAAATAATTAAGAATGCCATGCAGAAACCACATTGGGAGAGTTATTAAGGGTATTGTGTGGATTAAATGCCTCTTCTTTGTCTGAGCCATTCGATCTTTCTGTAGTGCAAAACAGCTACACAACAGGATAGTTAATGATTTGGGTCTACATAAAATCTCAGGCTTATAGCTCATTGAGTCTGTGGGGAAGAAAAGCTGGGGAAAGCAGACTAGAGGGGCTGGCATTGCTCCTGGATGCAGAATGTACCTGGGCTAGCTTTTAATCCTCTTGCTTGAGAATTGCTGGCAGGACATCTGTGACCACAGAGCACACAGAATGGGTTCACTGCACTTGTACTGATTTTTTGTGTCAAGCTGGATGTCCGTGTTACAGATGTTATGCTCACAATTGCAAACTAGTTCTAATGTATCCGCACAAGCTGAGCCATACCTCAGCTGCAGTCCTGTAGAGTTTGCAAGATGCTATCTTTTAGCTTAGGGCCATGAGCACTGCTAGAGGTTTTTCGTTTATTTTGAGTGTTCTTTTGTTTTTCTGAGCAGATATATATGCACATCTACTGTTTAAAAACAGTCTACTGCAAAACTTTTAAGCTGAAAAATGGCACTAAGAACAAACCTAACTCTGTGACAGTACTTTCTTTTTAAAATAAAAAATCAGCCTGGAAATTGTAAAATCTGCTTGCACTTGTCACCATGCCAATGATTCCCAAATTTATTTATTTAATAACCAATTAAGAACACGGTGTACATATAAAGCATTAACCAAAACCACTATGTGACAAGTAAAGTTGCAAATGCTATGCCTTTTTTGATATACCATTTGCTGTGACTTTTTTTAAGCAACACTTTTGCATGTGCATTATACTGTATTCAGGTTTATTTTTTAATAAAAGATAGAAACAAGGTTCTATAGCACTACATCTGTTAAGTGTCTAATGAAAAATCAATAGCAACCGGGTACCTTATTCCAAGAATTGCTTTTAGAAATTCTACCCAAGGGATATTTGTGAAAGGTAGGCTTAGTGTCTTAATTCCCACAAAGTCTGTAATTGTAGCCTGTCTCTTCTTCTTTGACATTCATTGCAATACCTATAAAAAACTTAGTAAAGTGTGCTCATAAAAATTTAGTCAAGTTTTATAAGCATTACAGTAAATACAAACCAAGAAGAATCTATGGACCATCTCTCAAATGTACAGCAAAGAGAAACCAAGAAAAAACACCAATAGCAGGTTGTAAATAAATGGCATTCTTCAGGACACAGACTAAGCAGCACTATGTTTGTTATAATACTGTAATTCACTGGATATATGCAGTCGATTCTCTTCTTATTTGCACTACAGTAAATCATGAGTTTGCTTAACTAAATTTGGGTTGGGGGATTTGCATCCTTTTGGTCTACTGTGTGTGAAAAGAAGAATCCATGCCTCAATGTATACATTTATTTTCTGAAATTAAATAGAGTTTTACAAGAATAAAAGCAATAAAACTTTCTATCCATAGAATCAATATCTCTACAGTTAAAGTCTTATAGCTATTAAACTAAACAAATGAAGTTTTAGGGCAGAATTGATAACCAAAAAACCCACACAGTGGCAAATTGGCCTTTGTTCTTTTCAACAAAGAAATATAACCTGAGATTTTTTGCCTTGGCTTATTAAAATTTCTTTACACAGATTGTTAGCAGTAGAATAATTTTTAGATACTTTACTTCTGAGCAGTCAGTGATTAAAAACAAGGTACCTGTATTTCTTTTCCTGTTAATTTTAGGCCCTGTCCAGAGTTTCCTACTTTTATATAAAGTAGTATTCTGCTGCTCTTGTACTTTTTCAGAATACTGTTATTTGAATCTTCAAACTAGATTTTGACTGTGTGCTCAAGAAAACAAAACAGTTGCTCAGAGGAATGTATACATAATTTTCAGTTCATTTTGTCAATCAGTTTATTATATTTCAGATTTTCTCTGGGCTGCACAGATAAAATGAACACTTAAAGAACAAATACAAATGCAGGGAGCTAGAAGTTCATGCAACAATGCATAACGGACATTAAATTTGGATGCCAAAAAACAGCATTATGCAAAGAGAACTTTTATAAACTGTTGAGAACCATTTTGCAACCTACTTGAAAATTGAAAGTTTCCTTTTCTGCTAAACCTACTGAATCTGTAAAACTTGTCCAGCACCTCCCTGGGGTCAGGGGTGGTTGTATACCTCCTGGGAAGTAGCCCACCACCAACTCATAATCACTGGGGAAGTGCTGCTGCCATTGCAAAGGAGGGCCTGTGAAACAGCTTCCTAATCTAAACCATATCTAAGGGTAGATATTCAAGGAACTACCTACTAAGGCTACTAAAATAGCATGTATACACCATATACTGTGGTCTGCTGAAAAGATGCCTGAGCCAGCCATACATGGGCTGGCTTTGAATACCAGAAGTAATCTAGCCCAAGGAGTGCTGAGCTTAACCAGGTTAAGAAATCATACAAATTAGCTCATAGCAAGCCAATTCCTGTACCTTAGATACTTTACACAGCTCTAGCTCAGGCTTCTCAGCAGTCCACTGCAGTACAATGTGTCATTTGTTTGTTTAGCTTCACAGATGTAGGAGGGTGGTTTTATACACTTAAAGTTCAGAAGGTTTGCAGAGCATGGACTGCCACTGGGCAGTTCTCTTCCTTCCAGGGTAATTTTATGACTTTGCAGGAATCAAGGCTTCAGCACCATTCTCTTAAAAAAAAAAAAAAAAGGGGGGGGGGGATTCTCTGTGGGGTTCATTTGAGTTTCATGACAATTTACTGGTCATAAACTCAGAGCTGCTCAAGCTTTCTCCTGATTTTATTTTTGCTAAGAACTCTAAAGGAATTTTGCTGTACCAAGTTATTCAAATTTAGAACATAATAGAAGCATAAGCTCTTATCCAGCAGAAGCCATATCTGCCTGCATTAAAATATCTAACGCTATTTGCTCAATCTCCAATTTACATTTATCTATTCAAACACAAGAAAGGTCTGCAGGCTAAAAAAGAGAAAAGCATTCCACGGCTCCGACATGCAGAGCACACAGACAGAATGGAGTCCTTTTCCTGTAATGCTCTGCATTTGTCTACTAATGATTCTGACAAAACCAAATATAACCCAGCCCAGGACCTTAAAAGCTGATTTGAATAAATTTAAAGCAGCCATGGGATGGATGCTTATTATTATTCATAGTTCCATTAGACATTGCTTCGCCTCTCTATGTTCCATATTTAGAACTAAGATTCAAACTATATATTTTTGCCATTAGTTTTTTCATTTGAGCAGCTTATTTATGCTATGCGGAGTTATTGTCTCAAGAGTGCTGCTATGATAGTGACATTTGCCCCAAGCCTCACACCACGCAGTCCTAGATATGCCCTTGCAGCAAAAGGGGCTAAGGGGATCCTGCTCTGCATTAGGAGGACTATTGCCAGCAGGTCGAGGGAGCTGATCCTTCCTCTGTACTCAGAATTGGTGAGGCCACACCTGGAGTGCTGTGTGCAGTTCTGGGCTCCTCAGTGCAAGAGACGCATGGAAACACTGGAGAGAGTCCAACGAAGGACCACTGAGATGATTAAGGGACTGAAACATCTCACGCATGAGGAAAGGCTGAGAGAGCTAGGACTGTTCAGCCTGGATAAGAGAAGGCTCAGGGTGATCTCATTGATACAAATAACTGACAGGAAGGGAAGCGAAGAAGATGTAGCCAGGCCCTTTTCAGCAGCGCTCAGTGACTAGATCAGAGGCAATGGGCACAAACTGAAATGTAGGTTCAGGCCCCTCTGAACATCAGGAGAAGTTGGTCCTCACAGAGACATTGAAAGGAAGTCAACTTTTCGCATAAAAAATAAAAGCTCAGTACAGCGTAACATATGTATAAGCTTAACATTATAAAGGAATAACACTTATGTGCAGGTGATTCCGATTTAGCTCAGATGTATTCCATAACTGATAAAACAGATATACAGTATGTTTTGCACTTTTACCAGGTCCACAAAAAAAACCCCAGGAACTAAACTCAAACTCCAGGATGTCCATTCAGTGCCACAGCTGTAAGAACACTCTTCATGCAATTTATCTGCCACAAATCTCTGGAAGCAGTTACACTGTGATTTTGGGCTTGTCTTAATCTCTTTTACATGCTTCTTCTGTCCTGGTGACACACTGTGGAAAGATCCTCTTATTTTCTTTCTATGAAAGGTCATCGGAAAGATGTTGCTCCATTGTTCATTATGATCAATTGGGTTAATTGGCATCAGATCAAATTGGTTCCTGATGTCAGCATGATATCATTTTATTAAGGAATTTTTGAAACACTGCAATTGGCAAGTCCATGTTTGCAATGTAAGGGTTAAAGACATATCTTTTCTCTGAGATATTCAGAATATCTCATTGCAATTCAGTAGGAGGATGACCTCTGGTTTAAGGCTAAAAATCTGGTTTACTGTCTGATTGGGTTTTATATAAAGTTCCACATAATTCTAGTTAAACCATGATTTGTAATGCTATGGCAAATTATCATTCAATTAGACTTAACTCTCACTGAAATACCCATATATAGGAAATAGTGGAGATTCATGAAGGAGACTGCACAGGGTATGGATCATGTTCTCTTTATAAACACAGATGGACATTTCATTACAAATCAATAGGATATAAGTGATGCCTGAAACAATTATTTTAATATAGGTAATTCCCAAAAGCCCTAGCTAGAAGTAAATGCTTGTCACTGAGCCAGGTTGTGTCACCTTTATGAACACTGAGCACTGCTTTGACTCCTAAATTAGGAAAGAACAAGTTTTTGCAGAGTTACACAAGTAGGCCTACTTAATGAAAGAAAAGTACTCTTAGGCTAAATCTTACGTATTCTTTAGAGGCCCTGGGTCATGATCCCTCAGGATTGTCACGGAACTCAGATCTTTACCTCATAGACATCACCTTTGGCTTCAGTGTTTATATAGTTAATGCTAAAGACATGGCAATGGCTTGTTCTTTTCTTAGAAAATTCATGAGTAAAATATAAATATAAGTTGATATCAACAACTCTCTTAATGTCATGGCAATTAACCTCAATCATTTCTAATTCAGTTCAGTCATTTTGGGGGGATATTAAGTCTACTCCTCCATGGAAGTTTCCAATTCTGGTTTATTTTTTGATTTATTCTGTTCTGATGCACGTGTGCACAGTCCTTAGAGACATTTTTAGATTTATCGTTTGAGAAATAAGTATGTGTTTATTAATACTAAATTTTTTGAAATGGCTTGTCAGCTTTAGCTGAGCTAGATACATTACAGGATACAATAAAATATCTTTACTTGTGTTAAATTCCAGCTTTTAGGCCCATCATTAGAAGATGTTATTTGCTTAAAACTGGTTTCCTCTATCAATGAAAGGTTAATAATGTGAGTTGGCCTAGAATTGTATGAAAAGCAGCAAAGAGGGTTTAGTTAGGCCATCTTATCTGTCTGATGTGTTATTGACTTCAGCGGATATTCTCTGCGGGATACATGCACCAGGCTTTTGTATGTTGAAAATTAGGTCACGTTCTAGATTTTGGCTTGTCTTTCTTGAAGACATGGCATTCCTATCTTCTAGCTGCAGCTATTGTTTTCTAAGGAAAGTAAATACTATTTTACAGTTGCAAAGGACTTTCTTTTAGAAATAATTCCTGAAATGTCCAACTCGGAGGGTTTGAACTACAGCATAATTGAAGTTACGATATGAAGTTAATAAGAAGGATAAAGATGGAGTTCTATTTACCAAGTCTGGAAAATATGCCACTAGAAACCTTGAGAAAAAACACACAAAGTTGTTTTGTATATGAAGGACATTAGTACTAGTTGTTAATTTCTGTCTTACAATATTGTATATTTATTAAATTACTTTAGAGCTTCGGATGGAAGACATTTCAAATATGAATATTGCAACAGTCATCAATGCAGGAGAACCAGGTTTGGTGTCTGTAGAAGTTTTCCACTACCTGTGAGGAGCCCAGATCTGTGTGCAAAAGTTTAATACATTTTCAGTCTCACTATTAGTCCATAGATTTTTCAGTAGGAAGGTATTATTTAGGTGAGTTTGTCTGACACCCTGCACATGGCAGGCTAAAGACTTTCACCTACACATTTTAACTACTGTTAAAGAAACACCACAACTAAGAAAGCCTTTGAACTTTGTTCCAGGTATATAGGCATCAATAAGATGGAATTCTACCAGCTAATTCAAAAAGCTGTTTATTATAGTTAAACTGAAGAAGCCAACCATCTCCACATCTGAGAGTTTTAATAGATCTGTGTTTATTTCTTATGATCAAGATGACAAAAAATAATTTAGAAAGTTAGCTCTTGACAACTAGTGATAACAAGGTGACCCTACAGATGTCCAGACCTAAATAGTTCCTGCTGATACCCGAAGTGGCTTTACACTAATTCCAGTAGAGTTTGTTCAGGTCTATCAGGACCATATGCATACCAGGTATAATTTAGATTAACACTAATTCAATAGTTTCAGGGAGAATACCTAATTAATAAAAAATAGTCAGCACTCTTGTTGTACTTAAGATATAAACCATCTAGATTTAGAGGTAATCTAAATTTAAAAAAGCAATGTTTCTTTTACACTTATATACTTTTGCAAGTTATCTAGTAAAACACCCACACAGAGATCTTTTCCTAACTGTAAGAAATTATTGTCCTTTTATTACAATGCATAAAGTAACATTTTCAAGGTTTGCTATACAGCATAGCTTCATTTTAGACTGTGTTTATTTTTGCAAATTGCCTGAGACAATCTCCTTATTCAACTCAGTTACCAACAAAGGTTTCAGTTCTCCACCACCCTAGGTGGAATTTATTCCAATCAACACCCAGTCACCTTTTCTCCTTACTTATCTTCCTATAGCTTTCAGTCCCTATATATATAGACAATATTTAAATTAGTTTTGCAATGCAATCATATTTTTATCATGGACAGATCAAAGTGTATTAATATGTTTCCATAATTTAGACTGCAGATTTTTAGTAAAAAAAACAGACCACTGTTGGCATAAATGTAAGGTGAAAAATTGTTAAGCATGGCAAGGAAATCAAGGAAATCTAATTTTTCATTAACATATGTAATGCAGCATCACTACCAATATAGTCCAGTCTAAAGGACTAAAACTGAATTTTTTGTTAACACTGCTTATGTCCTGTTACGGAGGCTCAGAATATGATCAGATTCCATTTACACCAATGCTTATACCTTATTCCCCCCAGGGGCTGGGGGGAAATGCCCCTGTGTTGATGAACTCTTATTTTACCAATTATATCTGAAGTTTATTACAGACAACCTAAAAGTCTTGTTGAGGTGTTTTACTAGCCAAAAATGAGAAAAATGTTTTGGATTTATTCACTGTTGTAGTCACGTTTCAACAGTTCGCATTAAAGTGAAAAATCTCTTTATGAGATGTAGAAATACATACCAGATAGACTGGATGAGAATGAGGATTCATTGATGCATCTAACGGAAAGAATCAGATATTAAAAAAACTTTTGTGGTTTATTAAATGTTAAAGAACTGTGTTCTAAAAAAGATAAAAATTCCTAGTGAAAAATGCCCTGTGAGATTCAGAAAATGTAACAGTTCTCTTACTCTACTAAAAATGTAGTTTGGTGACAGGGGACTTGAAAGTATGGGTGGAGGATGAAACTAATCGAGTAGCGGTCATTCAAATGATAAAATGTGACTTCAAGAGCTGTGTAAAACTGGATTAAGCAAAACAAAATAGACACATGAGAAGGCAACACTCACAAGTTTGTTCAACACCCAATCCATATTGAGGGGGTTGGATGTCTATGGCTGAGGACCTGTCTAGAGACTCAACCACGAGATAAAAGGTACTGTATGGCTGCCTCTGACCTGAATCATCAAGGAGTTTTGTCTTGGTCAGCCAAGTTATTCAGGTCTGTTGAACACCATGACTGCATGCATGTCATGCAAACACACTTGTCTTAGGCACTCTGCACCATTCACATCCTCTTGATAAAACTAATTTAATGTGAGGTGCCTTTGACCAGTTAAAAATAATGATGCCTGTTAATCTTATTAAACTTCAGTTTTACAGACTTATTTCTTAGCAAAATACCTCACTCAGTCCAATTTCCAGAATAAAGGTGGTTAAACATAAGCGGTGGCACAAAATCTGTAAGTACAACCCAGCCTCTACATTAAGAATAAAAAACTCAGAATCTTAAAATAGTGAAGTAGTAGTAAAAAAATGTATATAAAAGTGGTGATGGAATAACATGTTTACGTGCATCAGTCTAAAATGATGGGGTGCTCTGTATGTTAGTACTTTTTTCTACTGTAGTTACAGTGGAAACAAAGCTGTACTGGCTCAAAAGTTGTACATCGAACTGTTTTACTATACACAGAAAAGCTGTTTTGCAGAGTTGGCTTTTCCTGGTAATTTTCTGAACTACTCTTTCTCCTTGGAATTATTATTATTAGAGTTTTTTGCTCCTGACAACTATATTTCTTTAATCATAGCTTTCAGAACATCAACTTTAAAAAAAAATATATTAAAAAAAGGTTTCAGTCTATTTGAAATGTTCACATCTGGATGCACACGTCACACCCCATTATGCTGTTCTGAAGTGTATGACAGTGTCTGGACAAATATATATATTGTGTTTGTCTTAAAGCTACCCAAATTAGCAGTCACCCATCCATCCTTATACTCTACATTTATATAAGGCAGGGACTCTCTTACACTTAATTATCCACATGCTAGTGTGGGCAAATTTGGCTGCTGAAGATTGGTAGTGTTTGGTATGGCATCTGAAAATGATGCTTTGGATCTGTGAGAAGGTAGATGGAAAAAGTGAAAATGAATCTCTTGTTGTGATAATGAATTGCATTAACTTACTTTGCACTCAGAGGAACACCCACATTTTTGGGAATAATCTATTCTGCCAAAAATCTTTTATTTGCATCCCTCAGGAGATATTGTAAAACATTGTTCTTTGTCAGATTTGAACAGCAGTGATTGACTGAGATGTTTGTATGGTTCATCCACTGTAGATACCTCTCCAGGGAGGAATCCTATCTACCTTTCCCCTAGACAGATTGTTATAAGTTAGAGCTCCTGGGGATTTCTTTGATTTATGTGGAAGGAAGTTTCAGTACAAGCAGTCTAGAATTAGGAGGACGCAGTGTGAAAAATCACATCTTGTTGGTACTTCCTCTTTGAAGTGCTAAATATACTTGGATCTTAAAACAAGACATGGTACTGTCCTTTCCAGGTATTACAATATTCCTAGTGAAGTTTAGGATAAATCGCTACAATTTTATCAAACACTACATGAATCTTTGTTCGTAAAGTCATGCCTCGTAAACTTTGTAGTTGTAAACCTCCTACTGGAATTTATATGCACTTGATTTAAGACTTCTGAAACATGGCAGTGAATACATAGGTAACACAAATACTTCCAAAGTGAACATTGTCAGGTCATCTGTTCAGAGATCAGTACCAAATGCTTCAAGAAGAAGATATAAAGTATACATTTAGTGGAATAACCACACCTTTGTAGTTATACCCCACTAATTATTAGTTAGTGTATTCATATTCAAAACATCAGGCATCACATCAACTGAATTCCTTTAGCTTTTGCTATACAACAAGAATCTTTGTGAACTTTTCAGAAATGTGTTTCAAAATTGTTGCCTGTTCTCTTTGTTATATTAAAGGTATATAGGAACATCTGGCTTACTCATATTATTTTCCCTACCTCTGATACATGCTGGTTTTTGATGTATCTAAAATAAAATTCTTAGAGGTCCAATGCTAATAAAATTTATAACCTTCACATTGCCTTTATGTATGAAGATCATTCCAAAATTCCACCCACTTTTGTTGCACCTTTTTCAACTAATTTTCAAATTTTAATTAAGTGGTAGAAAAGGAGAGGTAAATATTGAGCTATATGCAAAGACATATGAATCTTCCCTCTGTGTTCATTTTGTATATTTCAAAGAGAACAGCATGTGCTGTACTTCATATGGGACCTAAGCATGTGATGATCTTGAAATAAATTTCATATATGAAGGAAACGTTTATGTTTTTAGGTAAAAGCTTGCAATATTATCTGACTTCTGAATATTGCAAGCTAAAACCAAAGGAATGTCTGTTACTTTATAAGGATTTGCCCTTTGAGGTTTTAAAATACTTTGAGCCTGCAGGTAGATGTTGAAGGCACCCTCTGAAATTTATAATGACGAAGACTGATACAACTGTACTTCCCTGTAACTTTTTGATATATTGTAAGCTTCATGCAACTTTGTGGAGTTTTACATGATTTATTTAATGTGGCATAGTATTCTATGAAAAAACAACATAAACATAACCTCAGCTCGCCATCAAAAATTAATACATTACAAAATGATTAAAAAAAGAAGTGTGACGCGTGACAACATGAAATACTCTGATATATCATGAGCTGACCTGAAAGTTAGCTAGTTGTCAAACTGTTTTAAAGAACAGACCTCAGCAATTAAAACTTCACTGGTTCAAGGCTACACCTCGTTACCTTTCTTGTAAAATGAATGGTTTCAGAAGACTATTCTCATTCTTACCTTGACAGTCACTATTTCAGTGCTAAAAATCCACAACAATGACAGACGATTTCTAAGAAGTATTACAGAGATAATGTTTCCTCCCACGGTGAGACATCATCATGTTAAACTCTTTAGTGCAACTGTGATTAATTGAACATAATATCCTGCATAGTCCGTGACCTTATCTCTCTTCAGTTTTCTAGTGGCAGAGGAAAGATGTATTTTTAATCATGTGTTTTAAATCTGATTTCTAAATATTTGTGTTCTCCATTTCACAGTGTCAGGGAGCTAGCTCCCACTTCAGTATGTCACAGCATATCCCTTTAAAGTAGATAAAAGACTTAAACTGCAAAATTCAGACCAAGACTCAGCCTTTAAAACACCTCAGATTTCGTTCACTGTTGGAAAAGATCATTAAATGTCTGAGGAAACAAAATACACATCTGGATTCAGGTTCTGATCCAAACAATTGCTTTCTCTTTCCTCATTCACCCAACATCAATGCACATTTCTGTGCAAATATTTCTTTCCATTACCTTCCCTGTAACAGCATCCTGGGCTGAAGGTCCTTCCACATTCCAATACATCTATTCTATTTAAGTTTACTATCTCTACAAATGTAATCACTGTCATTTTTATTCTATCATCTAGGTCATTAATGAAGATTTTAAATAACACCACTGGGTCTATGACAGATTCTCAGTAACCTTATTCTATTTACCAGACCAATTTAACAAATGGAAGATCAGAAACAATTGTGTAAATACATTTTTTCTACCAGTTTTCTACCCGTTAAAGATAGTTTTTCTACCCTTATGGTATTTATACCCTGATATTGTGTAAACCATGTTTCTCTGGCCTGTTTATGGGAATGTCATCACATACAACACCAAAAGTCTCTCTGAAGTTAAAACGTTCACAGTCTATTGTTTTATAACCCACTGGCTAATTATCATGTTGCAAGAGGAAATTAATTTAGGATGATTTTTTTTTTAAATCCATGCTGTCTGTTCCTTAGTATCCCATTATTATTTAGGTGCTCACAGTTTGACTATTTATTCCATTTGTTTTATCCTAGTCCTAACTGGACTGGTCTCTAAGTCTCTGGCTCTTACTTTTGTCTGCTTTTTGAAGAAATTCTGCAAAATTTGTGTTATCTTTCAACTAAGTTAAAACGTTCACAGTCTATTGTTTTATAACCCACTGGCTAATTATCATGTTGCAAGAGGAAATTAATTTAGGATGATTTTTTTTTTAAATCCATGCTGTCTGTTCCTTAGTATCCCATTATTATTTAGGTGCTCACAGTTTGACTATTTATTCCATTTGTTTTATCCTAGTCCTAACTGGACTGGTCTCTAAGTCTCTGGCTCTTACTTTTGTCTGCTTTTGAAGAAAGGTTTATTAGCACATTCTGCAAAATTTGTGTTATCTTTCAACTATTATTAAATAGAGTAAATTTTCTCAGTAAATATGCAAGAAAAGGTCAGCCAAAATATGTACAATTAGTAGCAGTAGCAGCAGCAGCAGCAGTAGTAGCATTGAGTGTAGAGCAAATGAGAAATGTGAGTGAAGGTACCTTCCCCATCCTCTGCCAAATATGCTGAGATCTGTGTTAAATTACCTTGAAAATTGTTTTGAATGAAAACGGGAAAAAATATTCTGTAAATAACAAAATCTCATATGCTAATTTGCTGTTCTGAAGTGGGCATGCTTTGATTTTATTTTTTTTAATATATGTTCTTTTCCATCATTACTTTAAGGGAGTTAAATATTAAAATTTAGTGTTTTGACAGACATTGCTTTCCTAAGTATTTTGTAAAATATTTAACTTTATTTCTAAGTTGCCAAGAAATAAATTAAACTAAATTTTGACATCACCAAATCCCATTAAAAAGTTTCTTCTTCTATTCAGCTCCACTTTCTTCGTAGCAAATGCAGTTTCAGCTACTCTTTCAACCTCACTGTTATTACTATCAAGCTAAAAGAAAGTAAAGTTTTCAAAAGTTGTCATCAGATCTAGAGGATAGACACAAGTTAAGAAAAACAGCTAGTACACCTGAGGTATTGCAGTTTGTTTGATCTGTCAAAGACTGCACAAAGTAGACTAAAAGCAAGCCAGAGTCAATACGGGAGCTCAAGACCTCTCTCTGGAATTTTACCTGTCTTGTCCTGAACTTGCAATCAATCAGAAACTACTTTTTTAACTGCAGGAAGCCAAAACTTAATGTTTTGGTTTTTTCACAGTTATAGGGACAGTTGATTACAGGAATGCTTGGCAGGTGGCCAAGAGAAACTGAAGGCGTAATAAAAGGATAGGAAAAGTGAGTGACAAATTATTGAAGTGTTGAGGTGGGGTATGAAAAAAAAAATAAATTACTTTTAGCATGCAAAAAGCAACTTAATTTTTACATAAAGAGATGAGAAAGATTCCCCCTGAAATGTAATTTCCTGTATCTGAGTAAACGAAAGGGCTCATGATAGCTAATAGCTGATGACACAACTTTAAATATAAGCAGCCAGCTAGGCTTTCAAAGAGAGAAACAGCACCGCTAGGCCTGAAGAACTGTTTTCATTAGCGATAAGAGGACATTGAGGCACAGAAGAAAACAGAAAGGCCAAAAAGACAGAAAAAGAGATTGTTCTCCATTATGATTCATTACTTGCTTTGGGTTTCCTTTAAGCTTCTGCCTCACACTTCCCATGGTTAACAGAATAAAAAGCAAAAGTCCAGAGTCATTCAGCCCACTGAAATTTTGAATTTTCTGTGTCCTCCTCCTTCCACGTTGTTTCACTCATTGTGGGGATCTCGGCCAGACAGGCATCCTGAAGAGCAGGATCTTCAAGAAATACAATGAGGGGCTTAAAGATGTGTCCCGAGGAAGAACATTTTCTGAGTGTGATACAGCAGGTTTTGAAGGAATGACAGGGCTCTACCTATCTGAATTGACCACTGCCCTCAGTGACAAGTGGGAATGGGATAAATCCAAGCCCAACGTGAAAAGAACGAGTGGAACAGTTGTTATTTTAATCAAAAACCTAAGGGCCAAATCAAATCAATAAACAATTTGAATGATTAATTTAAGGGTTAGCTTTTAATTCCAGTAATCAATATAAAGGCAAAATATTAAGAGTTGCTTATGCTTCCTTAAAATATTTTTCCATAGGCCTTTTGTATGGCAGGACTTTAACTTCAGAAGAAACTCAAATGCTAATCACCCTTAGTTCTGAAGGAATAATTACACAGTTATCATAAAATTTTTGTAGTCTTTGGGGAAAAAGGCATTTAGCATCTACTTTATAAGCATTGCTTGCTCCCTTCTGATATATGTGACACCTGGATAAAAATAGAAAAGACAAAATTGACTGGAAATGCAATGTGATACAATGGGTAGGTCTTTGGTCTGAGTAATTTCTTGCTTTGCCACTAATCTGCTTCTGAAAGTCATTTTACTTCTCCTGTCTGGTCAGATTATCCACCTTTCTAGACAGGGACTGACTTTCACCATGTATTTGTGCAGTGTCAAGCACAATAGGTCTCCAGGTGCTATTGTAATCCAAACAATGAATTATTAACTTGTTCCACTATTATTATGCGTTCAGCCAAGTTTTTTTACATTCTCAACCAAAGCTAAGGATGGAATGGGTGTGGCTGTTAGTTACTTTCCTCTAAAATGTCCTATGACTGAATCTCATGCATTTTAAAAGAGCCAATTTGGATATGTGTTTCTTTCCATCCTCAGTTTCATGTTTTCTTGTCTTCTATCTCCATATGAATGTCATTAATGCAGAGATGCAGAAGAGAGTTAACAGTGGGGGGGAATAGTGTTTTTTCTGTTCTTATGCACGACTTCCATTAGCAGTAATAGGTGTTATGTGTGTGAATTGAGAGAGCAGACATAACTTTATTTGAAGGAAATGACATGTAAAGTTACTTATGGCATGAAAGCAAAGAGCTAGAGTATGTTTTATTACGGATTATATCTCTGATTGATGTCACACCATATAACTAGATATTTAAAGAAAATTTCATTTCATACTAACCCAGATGACTTATTATACAGCCTGTAAGACTGCAGAGCTAAGATATTGATTGGGAAAATTTGAACTTGAATATTTTCTCCCACTGTGGGAGATTTTCAAATGCTTTACTTTAGTTCTACTAATAAAGAGAAGCTTTGAAACTCTATTTTTAATATTATTCTCTCAACAAATGCGGAAAGCAATGAAATAAAGGTGAAAGAACTATCTTTAACTGTCACCATCAAGAATACTGTCGTGTTTTTAAGGAATGCAGGGCTTTTTCCCTGGCCAGTGAATAAAATTATAAGTCAAATTTCTTCCAGCTTACATGTTATATGACAATTGCTAAAACCAAATGAGAATCTCTTTTTTAGCTCGGGACACTGAACTCAAGTGGAAGTTGTCAGATTTAATAAAGCAGGATGGTCCTAGGGAAGAAATTTTCTAGGGAAGAAATTTTCTGTTTCTATTTCCAGTGGTGCATCTGTTTGGAGCACGTACTTTCTCCAGCAAATGCCAGTTTGCCTACAACA
Organism: Calidris pugnax; assembly: GCF_001431845.1. Classification (NCBI taxonomy): domain Eukaryota; kingdom Metazoa; phylum Chordata; class Aves; order Charadriiformes; family Scolopacidae; genus Calidris; species Calidris pugnax. The sequence goes on from NW_015091064.1 coordinate 11,486,803, forward strand.
CTTGCAATGAACTTTAATTGTGTGCTTTAGTAGAAAGTCTTAATTTTGATCTGACTCCCTTCAGGTAACAATGAGTCAACTCACATAATCACACCTCCCTGTAGCAAATAAAAATAACCACTTTGATTTGCCCACCTTCTTTACTTTTTAGAAAATCATTGTATTTTTATGAGTTCACTCTCACAGTTAGCAGGAATCTATAAGCTTTGGAACCTAAGATGGTCCTGCAATAACAGCTATTTCTAAACCATTACAGTAATTAATCACAGAAGGAGCTACTGGGAAAAAATCCTATAATTTTGAACATATAATTGAATTTTTATTGCTTTTAAACTGAAGTGTTTAGACCTTGAGAAAATCAGCTCAGCAGGAAAAAAAAGCCTTCCTCTTTGCCTCTCCTTCCTTCTGTGCTTTATACAAAGCTTGGCAGAGCTCACAAGCTAAGTGGGAGCTGATTTAATAGCTCTTTATTTCAGTCTCCCTCCTAAAGAAGAAGAAAAGGTCACTTAAAAATTATTCTCTTAACAAAATGTACTGATCCACTGAGGTGAGTTGGGATACAAAGTGAAAACTCACATCCAAAGCTCACACTGGCACCTTGCAGAGGAAGAAATCCATGTGCTCAGAGGAGGCAAGTGTTCTTGGGTTGCCAGTTATACTCACTGATATTAACAGAGGACAGGAAGAAGCTGGGAAAGGTGCAGATAAATGTCAGCAGGCAAAGCAACCAAAAAAATGAGATATGATGAGCATTTCAGGTTTATTGAAACATTATATGTGATGAATAAGAACTTCAGTGTATTTTTAAAACTTTCTTTTCAGGGTTTGTAATTAAAAAAATAGAAATTGTTATGCCAAAAATACCTCAAATCCTAGCTTTTGAGACTCTATGAGAGGAAAGTCTTCAGTCTCTTTGTTTTCGTTGTTGTTGTTTTCTCTTAAGCCTTTTCCAAATTCAGCTAAAATTTGAAAACTTTTCCAGACTCACCAAAATTGCACTTTCTTAAATAAACTGAAATATTGTTAAAAAATTGCCTTCTTTCCACTTGGAGGTTCAATCGTTGGACACAAGGAAGAGAGATAATAGGTGTGATGAAGGTAATACAAGATTTATGAACCTTCTTTTACTTCCTTCCCCCACCACACATGTTCCTCTGAGTGTCAATCTTTAATTCTTATATTAATCAATAATAACTAGTAACCATACTAATCATTATAAGTTTTAGGCAAGAGCTAAGAGGTGACAAGGAGGTGAAAAGACATAAACAGAAATATTGGTATATGTATTGGTAACATATTAGTATAACTAATTACAAATCCTTTAATGATTTAACATCTTACTTTTTCCCGTGTTGCAAAATCCTGTGGTCTGTAGTAGAGAAGAGTCCTGTATTGTCAAAATTTGCATACTCCTAACTTGTATGATATGCATAAACCACATTTAAGATGATTAGGCAGTAATCAAGCTAATATTAATAATTATATATAATTAGCAAGTTTTAATGAACTATCAACTATTAATAAACTTTAAATTCCTTAATAAAGCAATTGTAACTTCAGACATAGCTCCACCAATGCCTGCATTTCTTCTACAACCAATTTTCATTAAAACATCCTATTAACTCCAATAACTTACATATATAGAGAGACCAAAGTCTGCATAGCTCAACAAATATGACTTTAAAATTATAATGTTACTTTTAAAAGGTGACAGGCTTTGTACTGACCTGAGAGTACAGGGGCTCAGGACTTGTCTGGACTTGTACTGGCCTGAGGTGAATTTAAGTTCTTTTAGCTAGCACTTCTCTAGTGGTCAGGTGACTATTGCTCAAATTTGTTTTAGCTTTAATTTAGCTCTGTGCCACTATGTGGCATAACACCTACTGCTAATGAATAAAGAATAAAAACAAGCAGCTAATGTACATCGAGTGAACTGTCTATGACTCTAGTATTAGAATATATTATAGACAAGTAGATGTATCAGGTGGCATCAGAAATCCCAAAGCATGATCATAGACCACGGTGGTCAATCATTTTTCACAAAGGAAAAAACTCATCTTGTGAGTCAGGCAAACCCAGCTTTAAGGGCACGAAAGAGGACACATGGAACTGGGAAACAGTGGGGAAAAAGCAACTTTTGGAAAATTTGTAAAAGTAATGCCAGGTGGACCCAAGGCTGAGGAGGAAGAAACCATCACAATCAATTTAATAGTCCAGGATACTGACAGCTCACTGTGACCCGCTTTTTCTTCCTGAGGATCACTCAAACTGTGGCTCTGTTATCTATGGGGAGCAGGGAGATTGTAACACCAAGTTTACACTTGGAAGTTCACATATATATATAAAATAGGTATCATATGTGTATGAATTAATAGTAAGGTTTTTCTGTAATAATTTGAATTTGACTACAAGTGTTCATATGATTTCAGCCAGACTAATAAAAACAATATGATGTGGTTTGAGCAGACTGTTAATCTACAGGAAATTCTTGGCTTTTTGTAAGAGTGTTCTCTTTTGCCCATAGCAAGTTTTAGACTGCAACAATTGTCTTTGGCAAAAGTGAAAAGGAAAATCTTAACTTGTCACTAGTTCAACTTGTTGTAGAATTAAAAAGACTATTTTACTCAAAGTTATATAGTTACAACATTGTATTTTAGAGAACAGGGTCAAGACAGTGTCTAACTTTCCGCTAACACATGGTTGGAAGTCTTCTTGGTAAAATGTCATATCTGATTTCCTTATTTGGGAATGAAGAAAATTTATTCTTCTTTATTTTATCTTTTTTTAAAAGTAATTAATCTATGGTAGGTATCTAGAATCTATCTAGAATTATACCTGAGGGATGAAATTCTTCCACAAGCAGCTTTGAAATTTCAGATTTTGACAAGAGTTCACATCTTTTTTTGTCAAAGAGAAAATAATGATATTTGGTATGGGTTAATGGGAGATGCAGGCCTGTACTCACGTATTTGTCCATATGTCGATCAAATAGAAGTATCTGTATTTATATTTCCATTACATATACATTTACAGTGTAAAATGTTTATTTTGAAAGAAAATATGTCTTCTTCAAGAGAAGTGGTGTAATACAATAATGGGTAAAATCCAAAGAGTCTTCAAGAATATAAGAAGACAGGTACATGTTAGGGACTGTAGGGCAGGAGAGCCAAATGTAGCACGTCTGCAAGCTTTTTTTCTCGGATTCTTTTCTTGTTTATTGACATTCACCTGCTTATTAAAATTCCATCTGCTTTAGATTGCTTTGACTTCTTACCATATATGAAAGATCTTAAGTCATATGTGAAAAAAAAAAAAAAGGTAGGCATTTGAAAAAAGTTCATGAGTACATGAGTTTTTCAGATATTTTTGACAGAAGATAAATAGCAGTAAGTCTTAACCTATGCGAGAACACTGTAAAAGTTATTTATGAGGTTACAGTATATAGGAAAGCAAAAACATAAATCTGAGACTCCCTGCGTAATCAAATCAATCTCTTGAAATTTCCAGCATTGGGTTTTATAATTCTGTTCATGAATTTACCCATTATTTTAACTTCACATTGGTGGGCAGACACTGCCAAAAGACAGCGAATGGCCATTTGCCCAGGAATCTAAGGTTATTCTCACAGAGCTCTCGAGTACCAGGATGAAGCTGTTCCTTACATCATGCAGCACCGAGGGCCTGTATTTAATCCATCTCCAATAGATCATATGTCTAACTCTGGAGCATAATGCAATTGTGGGTTTGGCAGTGATTTCAGAGTTCCGTGCAAGTGAGAGAAAAATTAAGAGAAGCTGAAGAGCCCTTTTCTCAAACATCCTCCTTTTTGTACAGGACAAATTCTGTTACATCTGTTTTTCTACCTGTTTCACACCAATGGAATGCAGAGTTTTGTTGGAAGGGGCATTGGATAATTCACAGGGAATTAACTTGGATATATATAGAAAAAAACAAATAAAAAGGAACTGTAAGCCTTTGACTTTGGCTGTGTTATCAACAGTACAGCTCAGTGTTCATGCAGTTTTACCCTCTGAATGCAGATGTGGCACACAAAGCAATTAAGAGAAAAACTTTTTTGTTTCCTTAGCATAGATCAAATAATATTGCAATTCAAAAACTGTCATGAATACTAACAGCTAATAATAATAATTAAAAGGCCTTTATAATTCAAAACCTGTTTTGTTTTGCTTTTTATTTAATAAAGAGTTACTTTAAAACCCCCAAATTTACTGTAATTCTCAGAGTTAAATTATGCCTGCTGCATATGCACTTAAAGGTTCGTATGGTATCAAGTCTACATTCCACCATTCAAAAATTTTCTGGAAGAGTTCTGAAGAAAATAACTATATTTGAGTTAAAGGTTATAACACTGATTGCTTTTACTTATAATAGCATATTTTTCAGGCTGTTTAGCTGTATGTCTTACAGATATAAGCATTCACCATATGAAACTTCAATTAGCAATGATTTTCAAGATATAAAAAGGTGCCTATTATAATGGCATAGTGAGAATGTGTGGTATACGTTCATTTAAAGTGCTGTTAATTCAATTGCTTTATCTGATCCAAAGTCACTTAGATTATATTAAATTAGCCATCTGCTTGGCTTTCACCTTGGAATGTCTGCCAGATGCTGAGTTTGTTTATAGACAATTCATTTGCAGACACAGCCTTAACAACAGCCTTGCTTGTTGGGGACTATCCCTGATGGAAGAGTTTACCTGGAAAGACAGAACCGTGCACTCCAAGAAAAAACTGCTTGTTCAAAAGGGGAAAAAATTTATCGAGTACTTTGTGTCCAGTACACTATTACACAAATTATGTCCTCTTATTAATTTCTGTAATCTCTGTGACAAAGAGGCTAAATGATTCCACGAAGCTGCAGCATTCTATATAGTACCCATTTATACATTTTATGGTTTTCTTTTTAATTAAGGTCTGGCACTAAAATTAATATAGCATTTTGTTATCTACTGGGCACGGAAGCTTTTTACTAAGTCTCCAGATAGCTTTTAAAAGTCTATTAAAAAACTGTATGTCATCCCACAGTTGTTACACATGGGAAATTTTTTTTTCTTTAAGGGGATGGTCAGCTTGCTTTCTCTCTCCCCTCCAAAATAACACTTGTTCTTCAACATAAAAATAATACAAAGCTGCTCAGGAACACTCCAGAATTAAATGGAATTTAATCAAAGTGCTTTGATTGGGTTTGTTCGTCAGCTATTCAAGGGCAATCCCCCATAGAAAAGCAAATCTTAGTCACTGGTCCAAATAAACAACGTAGTATGCAATCACTGGAAAAAATTCCAAAATGGTTTATGCTCACCCATAGAGATGTTTGATTAAATAACAGTCTCAATCCAGCCTTTAGTTGTCAAAGATTCCCAACAGATACTGACATTGCTACTACTAGACATAGTGCTAGGCACTGATGAGTCCTGTCAGTAGCAAAAATAAGAAATTGCCTTTCTTTGAGTAGCAAAAAAAAGTTTATTTAATTTTTGTTTTATAGAAGAATTAAGCATGTTCACATACACTAAATAAAACTTCTGGAAGAAATATAAGCATTCTTACTTAGTGATTAACCCAATTTCTAAATGACAGAGTTTAGAATATTTCCTTTCCTTAGAGTAACTTTATACCACTTCTGTTTATTGCAGATTTTTAAGCAAAACCTTTTCTATCCTCCCTTGAAACATCTGGTCCTGACCAATGTTAAAAACAAGATAATAAACTGGATGGATTATGATGCAATCTAATTCAATATGGAAATTCCTATGATCTGACTGAATAAGTACAGAACTTTGATATTTGATCACTGAGCCCTGACAATTATCCATTCCAAAAAGGTTTGATTCATACTGGAATTTTGCAGACTGTGGCTTCCAAAGCTTTTGATTCAACATTCTTTATGTAAGCTAAATCAATGCAAAATGTATGGTATATGTGTAATTGAATCAGCCAGCCACTCGGGTCACTTAGATTGATTAAAGAAAAAGTACCCTATTAGATATTAAATGGCTGATTGCCAAGAACAACATAACTGACAACTGAAAAATTCTACCTGTGCAGGAGACGGCTCATCTGAGTTTACACTGGCCATGACACAAAAAATTTTTTAAGCTGAGTAAGAATCTTGTTTTACGCACAGGTTAATCTTGAATCTCAAAGTACTTTTTCAAAAGAGTAGTCAAAATACTCAATTTATACACATTTCTTGGTGGGTTCACCATCTAAACTGCATTTTGTAACGTCTTTGGTAAAGGGTAATTCACAACACAGATTTCCATTAACTTCCTATACTCTTTATGAGGGAGGAAAAGGAGTGTCATTTTCGATATAAATTTGTGTCCTTTGGGTCTTCATCCGTTGACTGATAACTTCAGTCAACTTCAGACTGATAACTTCAGACTCTCTCCAGTAGTTCCCTGTCCTTCTTGAACTGGGGGGACCAGAAGCGGACACAGCACTTCAGATGTGGCCTCATCAGGGCAGGGTAGAGGGGAAGGATGACCTCCCTTGATCTGCTGGCCACGCTCTTTTCAATGCACCCCAGGAGACCATTGACCTTCTTGGCCACAAGGTCCCATTGCTGGCTCTTTGTCAACTTGTAGTCCACGAGAACTCCCAGGTCCTTCTCCACAGACCTGCTTGCCAGCAGGTCAGCCACCAGTACTGGTGCATGGGGTTATTCCTCCTTAGGTGTAGGACTCTACACTTGCCCTTGCTGAACTTCACTAGGTTCCTGTCCACCCAACACTCAACTTGGCCAGGTCTCACTGAATGGTGAGACGGATTACAGTTACGCCCAAATGAATTACACTTTTAGCTGCCAAAATAACAATAGTCTAGAGAAACAGTAGGAATTTTCATTTTATTGCAAATTTTTATTTGGAACTCATTTTCTTTTCAGAAAATGTAAATTTCTGTTGATTTTAAAAATAGAGAAAGAGAATTTATATGTTGTCTAGAGGAACTAACCAGTGATTTGGAAGACACAAGTTTATGTGAGACAAATCAGGGACTAGTGTACCTGTATTTTCCATTTTAGAAGATTTTTCCAGTGCTCAGGCTATTAACTATTATAAATAGCTTGTTTTCAGACCTGGATTCACAGTAAAACTCAACAAGTCTCTTTTTAGTACCAAGCCAGAATAAAATAAATAAATAAATACCAGAAAAAGTTTTTGAAAGAGAGTCCTTGCTTTAAAGGCAAAGCTAGGCATCATGATATTTCATGGTGTTTTGTGAGTATATGAGAATTAAAATAAGTTCAACAAGTCATAAGGATAAGTTGTGAATCACCAGGGAAGGGGATCCAAGCCAGTAACTGCAAATCTGATGGGAAGATCATCAAAGTCTGTGGACAGTTCTTTGGACAAAAGTTTAATAAAAACCCCCTCAGTATTTATAGTGAAGTACAGGTGAAATAGTTAACAACCAGAAGTAATTCACCAACACTCATATGTATATATATGTAATATATATAAAATGAATATTATATGTGTATGTATATTTATGCATTATATATAACACAAGCATTGGATCATAAAAGAGCGGGATCCAGGCTGGTTTTGGTCTATATAAATATGCCTGTGCTATGACATGGAGTTTATCCTTCAAAATCCTGACCTAGATAAACCAATCTTTTTTTCTTTTTAAGACCTTGATTGAAACTCCCTTCTTTATGAACATCCCCACCCTGGTCTGCTCACTGACTTTATCTCTACTCCTTGAAATGTCTTATCTAGCATAAACCTAAGTAGATTCTATAAAATTGAGAATGCTCAGTTGTAATATTTTCAGTGCATGTACTCTGTCTTTCATGTTTGTAATGTATCTGGCACACATATGGCATGCTATAAATGCGTTAATTTAGTTTGAATTAAATTAAATTCATCCACAATTTGATATTGCAAGTCGATGTGTTGGCTTCTGTTACTGTAAATGTAGTTCTGTTTTCAGAGAAATATCACGCATGTAACTTCTTTCCATAATATATCTCTTCATAAAGCAACTGGCAGGAAAAAAATGAATAGAGGGGAAATGCAAAGAAAAAGCAAGCAGGAAAAAGGAGTAGAATGCAAGCAAAGATAAGAGTGCATAAAGTACTGTCAGGAAAAACGATGGGTTATGAGGGAACAAGTCAGAGAAAAAAGTGAGATGGTAAAGAGGGAGTCAAAGAGATGAAATATGGATATAGAACAAGAGATACATACATTGAAAACAGATAAATTGTCAGGTAAATCAACACAGGAACCACGGAAACAAAGTAGAAAACAATGTGTGAAAAACTAAAATGGTGAGGCAGGACAGTTAAATCTTGTTTAAGGGTGGAACAGTATTCCAGTATTGTTTTTCTTGCTAGGACTGCCCTCAGGCTAAAAAATACACCTCTCCCTCCCTGCCATAGTCATGTGGCCAAAATCCTTAATGCAAACCCCAAGTGACAGAAGAGCTCTGTTTTCTTCCAATGCTGCTGATATGCTATCGGTATAAGTCATGCCTACACTGCATACCTAAATCTTGACTGCTCTTTCTCCCTTTTAGGAACTAAAAATACTATAGACTTCTGTGTATTTCTGCAAGAGATAAAGAGCCTGGTTAAAGCATACTAAGGATGCCAATAAAAATATAATGGCTGTAAAGGTCACCATACATAGATGATCTAAAAAAAATATGACACAGAATAACCCACCCTTAGCTCTCACCTCATTTTGAAGGTGGTTTAAGTTGTTGAGCATCTGCTGATTAAATTATATGGTTTGTTTTATATACATGGATTTTGCTTCTCAGCTGGCCCAAGCCCAGGCATCAGCTACTCAAGACTTTACAACTGACAGCATCCAGAAACCCAACTATAGTATCTCAGCTGATGGGTCCTGCTGCCTAGCTGTTTTGAAATCCCACTCAGCATACAGGGAAATTTATCTCAAAAAATACAGTTACAGTAATTTCCTCCAACATACATTAGAAACAGAAGCAGCCCAGTTGGCTATTTTTGTTTGTTTTTGTAATTACACTTACAAGCTGGAAGCCTGAATTTCATTTATTTCCCTATGTGAACATATTTTAAAACATCTCCCAACAACTCAAAGGCTGCCCTGACTTCAAGGCTACACACCAGCTGTGACACAGGTCACAGTCCAGTTCTGACATTACTGCTGCAGTGTTGGACCAAGCAATCTAGATAACAAGAGCTGGATCGTCAGTGGGACCCTTGACTTATAGTTTCAGCTTGTGGGTAGGAATAGGAAATAACAGGTTTCATCCCTTCTTCTGACCAAGTTCTGTGTGTTTTAATGAAGGTGTTATCAAATGTAATACATATAAATAATATTACAAACGAGCTCAGAACTCAAATTTCAGCCACCTTTCCAAATGCCTTGACCACCAGACCAGGAATAAAGAGTGAGCCCCACTTGCCGCTCTCAGGAGCATGTGGATTGAGAGATCTACCTTTATTATTTCTGGGTGAGGATGAAGGCACTGCTGTTTAGAATGCCAAATCCTCAGCTTTGAAGAAGTATAGAAAAAGTAATACCAAATGTATCCTTAGTGATCAGAATTTTTTAGTTCATGCAGCAGAGGTTGCTGCATTTAACTAAATATTAGTGCAGTTTGCTGCATATGGCATGGCCTTTGTTACCAAGTGATGGTGTCTTGCACTGCAGACACTTGCTGCTCCCATGGAAGCCAATGGGATTGTCAGGCTGAGTATCAAGTAGAGCTGAGCCTGAGGGAACTGTTTTATTTGAGAAAACTGTAATCATTAGTGACAAAATGGAATATGAGTCTTACTGCTGTCTATTTAAAGCCTTAGATTAAAAGCAAGGCAATTTCTCAATGCCTTAGGACTAATGCCTAGGAATAGTGTATTTAGAAATGTATACAGAATAAAAAGTTGGCCTTGACTAAAATACATTGCCATCTGCTTCTTTGTTTCATTCCACTAGAGATTAATTGAGTTGATCTGAGTTAGCAGATACTCTCAATGAAATTACATAGTATGTTGATGAGGATTTCAATTCAGCTACTGATTAGCTTGTTAGAATACTCAGGTGAGGTGATAATTGTTCCAGAAATCTGAATACGAAGTTTTAAAACCAAGTTACTGCTTGTTGTTGAAGGTTGTGCTGACTTAAGGATTTTTTTCTCGTTTGTGTCATTATCAGTCACACTTTAAAGAACTAAGGAACTAAGCCGTATGTATGTATGCATCATATGAGTTTATGTATATATAAGTTTCTATCTCTATGTGTGTTTCGGTTTATTTAGATAGATATACATATTTATTCATTCAGACATTTGTGAAAGTCCTAACCATTGCTATGGCAGGACTTTCACATGTGTCTGAACTGCAGATTTTTCAAATTATGATGACATGCGATGTCCTCATTGATTAAAGAATGTCTAATTTCCTAAATCTGCTTCTGTAATCCCACTTATGTATATTTTGGGGACTTCAGTATATTTAAAAATCTTACCTTGAGTCTCTTTTTAAATTGGGGTTTATCTCCCAAGTAATTAACCTGAAAAGCATATGCTATGAAATGATTGAAATTGCTGAATTAAATGCATGGCAGACAAGAGAAATCAATGAAATTACTGTACAGTCAGTGTACAGCCACAGGCTCTGTGTCATCAGTCAAAGTGATGCAATTTTATCCCTTGCATACCATCATCAATGTCAATGCAAATATTACTAAATGAGTAGCAAGTATATCAGCTCCATTGACTTCAGCAGGGCTCCACTTGGATGGAAGGCCATACCCACATCCAATTGCAAGTTTAAAGTGAATGTTTGGAATAGATTAGTTCTCCTTTTGAAATTAGTCTTTGTTTCTAAAACAATATTAAAATTCCCATCCAAAAATATAGATAATTACAACTGGAAACATAGAGTCACTTAAACACCAAGGTGGCATGAATCATTCCAAGCCCATGTTTGAATGAAATGAAACCATGAGAGTAATGGGCATTTTAGGAATGAAAGCAAATTCCAGTTCTAAAGCATGATCAAAAAAAAGGTACCCAATGTGGTGTTCATTATTTTGTTGAACTCATGGTAATTCTGTTTCACGACTTTGTGTTCCACATAATACAATTATACACATCTGAGCCTTGACATCTGACTTCCGTAAGTATTTTACATCTCCAGAGGAAAGCCTTTTGTGAATTTACAAGCAATTCCTGCAGCAGTGGTCCTGATAAAGTGCACCTAATCATACAGTAGGCAAAAAAAATTGTTTTCCTTAATAACAATGCTTCATTATTCTATTTATACACATCAGCACTTATGATAAAACATTAAATATGAAATGCACTCTGCTGTTTAAGAGTAAGGTTTTTTGTGGGTTTTTCTCTTTTTTTTTTAATCCTCAGTACTTCAAGTCAAGCTGTGAGGAAAATCTCTTATGCCTGCTATGCAATTTTATCTTAATCCAGGGAAGTGGGAATCTAGCAAATGAAAAATAATCCAAAAGTTAATGCAGAAAAAAATATGTAGGCAAAATTTTGACAGTGCAAAGTTCTTACTGCACAGAAAGCCTGAAGAACTATTCTGTCCCTCTTAGTTGAAGAGTGATTGTAAAGATGATCAACTAAATCTTGTAGTTCTATATTTAATGTTGCTTTTTAATTTGTCTGTGAAGAATTTTCTATACATTTATGAAGAAAATGCAAGCAAATGCTATGGACTGGATTTCTCATGTGTGCTCTATATTTTCTTCAGTGAAAGTGTTGTCAAGCACTGGAACAGGCTACCCAGGGAAGTGGCTGTGTCATCATCCCTGGAGGTATTTAAACGATGTGTAGACATGGTCCTTAGGGGCATGGTTTAGTGATGGACTTGACAGTGCCAGGCTAATGGTTGGACTTGATGATCTTAAAGGTCTTTGTGAACCTAAATGATACATGATTCTATAGAAAGCAAGTTTTTGAGAGAGATATATTCATACTTTTTTGTTTTTTACAGAAAAAAAAAGGTCGCAGTTATGGAGGCTAATTGTATTTAACATATAAAACATGTTACCTAACATAAAGCTTGTTGAAAAAAAAAGGGAAACTGATGTTTTCTTTCTTGGTTTGATGCAGGGAAATAAATGGATACAGTTTTCAGCAAACATGGCATATTGTCATCAATTTCTGTGAACTATGGAATATCCCAAAGCAGGGATACTGCAAAATATGTGGTGTTTTAATGTTTCATAATTCATTGGTATGAATTACTCCTTACTCTCCTTTCTTTTTTAAAATGTACAAGTCTAAATCAAAACCCCAAACCAAGTTTTTTCTTTCTTTTTTGTAAGCACTGATAAGTGGTTTAAGGCAACCTCAGAAGTGTTTTGTTCCAAAGTAAACAGTAGCAATGCCAATAAGTAAAGTTTTCACTTTTGACATCACCCTGCAAAAGAAAGAGGGTCAGATTATTACTGTAGATCCAGATGATCTACATCCAAGGGGATTTACAGAATTAATAATTTGGAAGTCACCAGCTCTGTAGTCTGAGGACCTAGTCTCTAGTCCAAGCTCTGCCTCAAAGCCGGGTCAACATTGAATTAAGGTTATGCTACTTAGGGCTTTGTCCAGTCAGGTCTTGCAAATCTCCAAGAGAATTTACAGCTCATCTATGCAACTTCCCAATACTAAATTATCTGCAGAGTGGAAATGTGAAGAGCTGAATTCAAAAACATCTGGTTGGACGGAAGCTTCAAGGTGGCTTGGTGTGAAACTGGATGTGAGAAAAAGTGAAGTGGTATCAACTCATACTCAAGACTCTGGGTTGGAATTGTGGAACTGAGATAACTCGGCCCCGTACCTGGGTAGGAGGGGTAGTTTTGATGAAATCTGTGTGGTCTTCTACAGTGGCTCAGATTCTGTTACTGACCTCACCTTTGAAAACTGTTAGCATTCCATGTCTCATTGGTAATCTGACACTTGCAAGCTTCCCTCAAAGCAAAAGTCATAAAAGGTCATTTAAAAATAAATAAATCATGTCAAAGGGGAACAGTTTCAGGTAGTGAATGAGCTATTCCTATTAAAAATGAGCAAAATGTGCAATCATGCCTAGCTTATTTTTGAGAGGCTTGTGCCTGCCTCTCTTGATGGCTGTAAGGCATAATGGTAAAACATTGACACTTACAAACCAATTCCTGTGTTTCGATTTCATTGCTAAAGAGTCAATTTTGCTCAGGGCACATTGAGATAAGAAGTAATGAAAGTAGTAGTAATTTAGTACATATTTCAATAAACTCTTCCCTCACACTCATCCAGACCTTGCTGCTAAGATATGACATTGGAAAACTATAGTTATTGAGGACAATTACTCAGACTGTCAGATGATACAATGACTCAGCTTTGGCAAAGAACAGATTGCACATCCAACTGTATAAGTATTCCATCCATTAAAGAAAGATAAAAACTTCCTTTTCAGTGCATAGAAATGGATGACAACATCTTTCTTGATAATATCTCTAAAGGTGGGGACTAAGACTATAACAACAAAACCCTGTAAACCCTGTGCTTCTAGAACCACAACAATCACTTTTCTCCTGAAATCCCTCTGCCTTGCAGCTAACATCCTATGGTTGCCTTGCTCTTCTAGAATAGCAAGTGGAAGGAACACAGCTTGTTAAAAATTTTAGGAAAATGAAGGAAACCAGATGTGCAAGAAAAACTTTGTCACAGAGGTGTTCAACAACTTATCTATCTAGAGCACTTGAACTTCTTCATGAAGGTCAAACTGATTCCAGAGTGCTTTTCCATGGAGATTCATCGGAGTTTGGTATGCAGCAGCAGTTGATGATGATTAGTTTCATTTCTTCACATAGAATGGTTAAACATCAGAATTTAATATATGCACATCGATTAAGTTCATTTTGATTCACTGAGTATTTTTTGTAGCAGTGCTGGCAGTTATTTTGTTATCAATGCTTCTGAATGATCAATGATCTCAAAAAGTATTACATCGGATTACACTTTCTTGTTTCCTACCATCTCTGACAAGACTGGCAGTTTTTTTAAACATGGCAGTAGCTGTGTCTGCATGTTCTTATGCGCTTAAGGTAATACTGTATTTCACTACTCAAACTCCTTTAAAAATATGTGGATTTCTTCACTAGTCTTTCATTTGACTACTTCCTTTAAAAATGGTGAGTTATTCATTCCTTTACTTTCATCCCTTCTTCCCTGCCTCAACTTCACTCCTGAATTCTCTACGTCCTCCCCGCTAGTGGTGCAGGGAAATGTGGAAGGGAGGTTTTGTTCAGCTCATCACACATAATGTCTCAGAAGAACAACTCCTCACATCCTTCCCCTGCACCAGCATGGGATCCCTCCCATACAAGACAGTCCTCCATGAACTTCTCCGACGAGTCCTTCTCACAGGGTGCAGCGCTTCACAAATTGTTCCAGCATGGGTCCCTTTCATAAGGTCACAAGTCTTGCCAGCAAACCTGCTCCAGCGTCAGCTCCTCTATCCATGGGGCCATGCAAGTCCTGTCAGGAGCCTACTCCGGTGCTGGTTCCCACAGGATCACAGCCTCCTTTGGGCATCCACATGCTCCCACATGGGGTCTTCCATGTGATGCAGGAGGTTATCTGCTCTTCTGTTAAACTCCATGGGCTGCAGGGGGACAGCCTGCCTCACCATAGTCTTCACCACGGGCTGCAGGGGAATCTCTGCCCCAGTGCCTAGAGCACGTCCTCCCACTCCTTCCTCACTGACCTTGGTGTCTGCAGAGTTCTTTCACATATTCTCACTCCTCTTTCCGATTGCAATTGTTGGATTTGTGCAGGTTTTTTCCCCTTTCTTAAATAAGCCATACCAGAGGTGCTACCACCATCATTGATTGCCTCTGCCTTGGCCCATGTCCAGTCTGTCTTGAACCTGGCTGGCATTGGCTCTATTTGACATAGGGGAAGCTTCTAGCAGGTTCTTACAGAAGCCACCCCTGTAGACTCTCCACTACCAAAACCTTGCCACGCAAACCCAATACACACCTTCATGATATGTATTTCTCCAAGTGCAGGGCTCTCCTAACTACAACTGTACAGATTAAGAGACTCAAAGACTAATTTAAATTGAAAGGACCCTTTTTAGTTCATATACTTTATTTCCCAGTAAGACCAATTTTGTTATTACATCAGGTGGCTTACAGCCTTGTACAAATAAATTATTAATATCTCCAAGTACTGAGATGCCTCTCTGGGCAAACTGTGTATGTTTGACCAACTTCATAGTGAAAAAATGCCCCCTTATATATCACTGGAGTTTTCTAATTCACAATTTATGATCATTTTCTCTTGTCCTTCTGATGTGTGTCTTTGAGAAAAGTCTGACTCCACCTTCTCTATATCCGCTTGCTACGTGCTGGAGGCAGCAAACAGGTCTCCCCTGAGCCTTCACTCAAGGTGGATAAACCAGTCTCCCCTAACTTTTCCTTATCCATACATGCTGTGCTCCAGGTCTCTTATCTACTTGGTGGCCCTTATGGACTCACTCCAAAATGCAAGCCTTTCTTGTTCTGGGGAGACCAAAACTGAGTACAATACTCCTGATACTTGACAGGTACCAAAGAGAGGAGAAAAAACACTTCACTCAAGCTGCTGGCTACACCCTTGCTGTTACAGCCTGTTGTTCATCAAAACCTTTACTTTTATTGCAAAATCCCTGTACTACTGTGTGTATTTAATGGCATCAAAGATGTCTTCCAGAAGATTTTTTTAGCTTAGTAGACTTCTGTCAATACAGATTTTCAAGGTTTCGTGGAAACATTGCCTTGGTCTGACTGAGCAGTCAGCTGCTTCACTTCCAAGTGCTTTTACAGTTCGTAGAGTATCACAGTATCATTAGTAAAAAAATGAAAACATAACACACTGAATCTGAGATTTGTCAGAAATTTTGACAAGGCTCATAAATCCAGCCTTGATGCACCTTTAACTCTACTGTCTGTTTAGCAATTGGATTTTGTGCTGTGAAACTGTTTTTCAAATGTGAAGTTACTGTTCTATCACTTCTTTCAATTACAAAATAAAATCCACTAGTTTCACAACAATAGCATGATATTTAAATACAAAACAAAAGAATCATGTTAAAGAATACCAATGAACTGCAGTATTCATCATGAAATTCACAGATGTTAATTTACACACAGTTAAAAAACCAGAATAGTTCTTAACCAGTCTGTCATTGCTCTAGTCTCTTAGTGAAAACTGACCTCTACTTTCCATATTGCATTCTGCCTCACTTAACACCTTCTCTCACCTGAGGAAGTTACTTGTCAGTCAAGAAAGTGGAAGTTACTCTGATGAAATACAAACCTGTGTGTTGGAGGAGAAAAGGAATTGTCCACCACTTTCCTTTGTGACTAGGGGGACACTGTACACTCTTTTTACTAAAAGGGTGAAGAGGCCTGTGCATGCACACAATTATATTGTGTCCCAGTCAAATCATCACCAGTCAAATACTTCTTCAAAAGAAAACAGATTATTGATGGCACTCCCTTTTCAGATGCCACCCCTTCAAAGTAACAACGCGTCTGTTAGACCTCTGTCCACAACATGACTGTGCCATGGATTAGTGTGTCCTGACATGGGGTGAGGTAGGAAACACCTCATTCTGTCCATCCTCAACACCATCCTTTTATTGTGAAATGAGGATGGGGTAACTGGGAAGAGGGCAACAAATCATATCTAATCTGGCACAACACTTCACCTCTTTCCTGAGAAGTGAGCTACACTTCACCAGCTGGAGGTGTCAAGTTCAGTAGATAGGATTCTCAATTTACAGGCAGAACAGCTTGATTTAAGTCTGTTGGCTCATGGCTTCAAAACGCAAATGAGTTACTGCAGAGTAACATGCTAGGGCATATCAGCAGCTTCACAGTAGCTGCCTGAGTATGTAGGGTATGCCAGAGTGTGTATATAGCTCACAGCAAATGTGAGATCATTTAAGATATCTCAGATCTCCTTCACAGTTCAGAAGGATACAGGGAGATGCTGTTTCTGACTCTGTGGTTAGTTAGTACATTTACTTGGAAAGCACAAATGTAGTTGCTAATTCTTCCTCCTACCTACTTTTGAGCAGGTCCAGGTATATTCCTGGATCTGAGAAATCAACTCATCTCCAAAAATAAAGTTCTCTTAATCTTGGAAGAAGACATACACTCATAGGATATATCAATCAAGGACTCTCCGAGAAATGCACATATGTGCATTTACCCCAGATTTTAGAGTTCTCATATCTCTGGTAGGCAAACAGAAAGTCAGAAGAACTGAAAGAGGATTTCATCATCATTTTCTTTTATCAGCAGAGTACTCGATTTCATATCAATGCTGTGATAATAATTCATTTAGCTCAAGCTTTGAGTTGGCTACATTTGCTTTTCTTTTCTTTCTCTTTTGTTAACTGTTCAGGAGCATTAACACCAGGAGAAATGTAGCACTCAGGTCTATAAACAGAAGTAAGAAAAAAGCTCAAGGAGTTAGCATGGGTTTGTTGAGTATTCTTAAAGGATTAGTATTGTGCGAACAATTAATGGGTTCACAACAGAACAGAACTGATCAAGGTTACATTCTGACACCATTGTTATTGGTTCTAGCAAATTATTGGATACTGAGGAAAGAATAGTAATTTGCAACAATTTACTTCTTATTGATGTTTTAAATTGTGTGTATCTCCTGCACAGAGAGAGCAATACACAAGGTAAGGAGGCACTAATTATTCCATTGCAGTCTCTTTAACAAAAATACCTTTTCTCATTGTAGAAGAAAGGACAAAAAAAATTAAAAGTGGTTTTCTTTTGACAGAAACTTTATAGCATTAATATAACTACGTGAATGGAAAAATTAAAAGGATCAGATAAAGATGTTGATTCTTGCTTATCTGAGTAGATGTACAGACTGAAACCAATCTGTATTGACTTTATGTGCTTCATTTTTGATCTATACTAGCTAATGAGTAGGCAGAAAGTTACACTTTTAAGTTTCAGATCACTTTTCAGATTGGGGTGAGATAAAGGTTTATGTGTTAGAAAGGGCAGGCCAACACAAGCTGTCATGATAAGTATCTGCTACAGATGGACAAAGATGTGTACAAAGCCTTCTTTAGACAACTGATTGCAGGCTCTAGTATTCATGGAGAACCTTAAACACTCCATTGTCTTCTGGAAGGACAACATAGCCAGCTAGAAGCAGTCCGGGAGATCACTGGAGTGTGTTGAAGATTATTTCTTGCTGTAGGTGATAGACCTGCTAATGTTCATCAGATAATCTGCTGGATCTGTTACTCACAAACAAGGAAGATGTGAAGACTGAAGATAACTTTGCCAGCAGTGAAAGTGAGATTGTAGATTTTAACATCCTGAGAGACACTGCAAGCCAAATAATTGAAATATATGGACTCCAGGATTCAGTATCTGTTTGTTGAGGGATCTTCTTGGCTGAATTCCATGAAAAACTGCTCTGGAGGGAAACAGGGTCAGGGCATCCAGTTGATCTTCAAGGACAGTCTCCTTTGAGCACAAAAATCATTCATCCTGATATGCAGGAAGTTACACAAGTGCAGTAGAAGGGTGTCTAGATGAGGGAATTCTGAACTGAAAAA
>NW_015091064.1:11506065-11527529 GCF_001431845.1 Calidris pugnax
TGCACAGAACGTGAAAGCAGAGAAAGGTTGCCCAAAAGTAGTTCAGAGGCATTGCTCAAGCATGCAGGGATGGAGTTAGAAAAACTAAAGATCAGCTGGAAATTAGTCTAGAGAGGGATTTCAAGATAATGAAAAAGAGCTTCTATAATTATATCCCCAGCAAAATAAAACTAAGGCGAGTGTGAGCACGGTGGTCCTCACTGCTCAGTGGAACACAGGACCTAGTGAGTCGAAAAGGCAGGGGTAAAGTCAGAAAGATTGTACATCTTTCTTCCTTCAGTTATTACTGGTAAAATCTACTTTTCTGGTCTCCCAGGTCCAAAATCTCCAGACAGAAATACAAGAAAATGTAGTATATGACTTTTGTATAGTGAGGCATATCCCTTCAAGAAATGCAAAACCAACTGGGCATGAACACACCAGCTGGACAGTTTACACACAATGATCCACCAGTTTTACAGCATGGTTGCAAAGGAACTGCATCACCACAGGCCTGATGAGCTCAGTGCTTCAGAAAAAAAACATTTGTTGCATATGGCTACTCAAAATGAATTTATTCAGCCTACCAGAAATCTTAAATAAACTTTGGCAAACTTACCTTACTGTCTTTCAGTAGAAGGGTGAGATTAATTTGCCCATACACAGGCATTTAATACCATTTGAGATACCTTAAGCTGTCCAAAATATCAACACTGGGTTGGCAGATATGACACACCGCTTTAGATAAACCTGTGTCCTCCTGAAGGTCAGACTGAGTACTTGAGGGACTCTAAAATTACACTAGATATCATTTAAGCAGTTTAGGTAAATGAATCCAGCCCTTTTGTACTTAGCTTTCAAGCCAAAAGACACAGGCTCAGCTCTACCAGCTTCACATTACTGCAGCAAGAATATTACAATACTGTCTTTCTGGCTTCCTTAAACAGTAATTGAAGATACACATTAGGAACATTACTGTCAATAAGTACTACTAAGATAAAAATAAAACAGGCTTAGGAAAAAACTTTAGCCCTAAGGGTCTTTCTCAACAAGTCAACCAGCTGCCAATTTTGAAAGATTTCTTCAATATGCATTTTTGCTATCTATCCCTTCAAGCATAGGTATTTTCTTTAGGAATACTTGCCACCTTATCTACTTTCCAAGCCCAAAAGTAATCCACTTGAAAATGCGGATGTTATACCTTTGAGGTCTTATGTGACTAGTTCCAAGTTGTAACATGCTTACATTGGGCCTTTGCAAGCACTCTGAGCTACACATGAAAAACTAGGCTCCACATTAGACGAATGCTCCTGTGCTATATTTGAGAATGAGACATCTGTGGAGGAATTACAGGCTTTTTTTTGATGCTGAATTTTTAAGCTCTTGTTTCCAGGGCTTTAAAAAATGTGTTTCAGCACCTGGATGTGAGATATCTTTTGAATCCAGGAAGGATCTTGTTACCTGCTAGGCTTAATTTAAGAATCTGGGGACATCATTAAGGGAAAACCTGTTTTCTTGTTCATCTGTGCACCAACTTTCAATAATTTCGTCAAAAGAAGCTGCCACTTTATATGAGTGCTTATTTCCCAAGTCTGTAAACATTTCTGATCTTTGGCCCCTGCTTTAAGAGGACTCTGTATGTACCAATCTGTATCGTTCCACTCCTTTCTGAATGCTTACTTGTTTTCTGGCATCAAAGATCTGGTGATAAGGAAACTCAGAAAAAATCAGATCATGCCAGTTCAGAAAGTCTTGTCTTTTATGCAAGTAACTAATGAAAGAATGTTTCTGCCTCCAGCTGCATTGGAAATAAACCCAGTCAAGTTCATTTGGAAAGAGCTGTTAAAATCTCTCTTACTCTTCAGTCTTTCCATGCTCAAAGGGTTAGTGGCACCAAAAGCTGTAGGTAACTTTTGGAGATCTTGCTTGCAACAGGGAAATAGCAAACAAAAGGCTACTCTGTTCTTCACGTCCTACGCCCACAGAGTTTGACTGTCACCCAGGTTCAAAATTAGAGTTCTTCCTTTACATGCAGCACCTTTGTCTTTCTTACTCAGCATAAAGTTTTCCAAATGAGACTTGCCTTATTATACCCCTGGGGTGGGTACTCACACTGTCCCCGGAATATTGTTAACTTTTTCAGATACAGTTTATCTGGATAATGTACACAAGATGACATAAAAAAAAAATTGCAAACTAGTAAGAATGTTAAAGAAAACAAAACCGGAACTACAACAGAGATAGTTCCCCCATGAAACATGTTTTAAAGGAGATTCTTTTTTTTTTTTTACCTGGATCAAAGAAACCTACTGTGATGTGCATTAGTGAATATACAGGAGCATCCATGTAAGCTTGTTTTCACTTGCAATACATGGAGAACATATATTGTTACGACTGTTTAGTAAAGTCGTAACTATTTGCTTAAGTCAGAGGAGGAAGCATTTTTAATGTCTAAGAGAAACATGAACTGATTGCCTGATGGTAGGAAATGCACACTTGTCTTTTACTCTTCCCTGTTCCTCCATGTCTAGAAAAAACCCCATGAGTTACAAGATTCACAGCAGTATTTGATATGCAAAATTCTTCTTAGGCTTGATTTACAAAGGTCTATGATTTTACTTTCAAAAGTATTTTTCAAATATGAACAACTAACTCGCCTTATGATAAACACTTTATAAAAAAAAATTAAGATTGTTGTATTAGCAAAGTTTAGGCTACAGGGTTCCTCTTCAGATGGACTGCAGGAGTTAGACATGTGATTCACATTTAAAATCAGCAACAAGGTCTCCTGAGAAAATGCCACTGTTAGAGCCAAAGAATGAAATATGTGTCAACACAGACACATAAGAGTACAGCCAAGGGAACCTAAGCATGTTCATAATACTTAGCGCATATTTAAGCACTTTTCTGAAATACAATAAAATTTTTGCATGTTTTGCTCACTGCTGGGATTATAAATTTCAGATTTTTTTTTAATATCTGAGGCATTCCCACAAAAAGTGGAACTCAAAGAAGTACTATCTAAGTCAGGATGATTCACTGGTGAGTAATGAATTACACAGGAGCTGTAAACAATGCAAAATAACTCCAAAATATTGATACTGCTTTTAAACACTGTAGTGAAAGCTGAAAAAAAACCCAACCCCACAAAACAGTTATACCACTAGAACATAAGGTTAATGGAATCTCCTGTCTCAGACAACAGCATTGTGAATTTAGTCACTAAGAAAATATAAGACATGATATACAAAAAGCACGAGGTAACCACTGAAGGAGATGGTAGAATTATGTTTAAAAAAAAAGAAAAAGAAAAAACCCCAATCCTAAACTCATGATCCTTTCTATAACATAATCATTAGGGGAAGAAATACTGTTAGAAATATTATTGGTATTCACTATTGCAAAAGTGTTGCTGGAAGATTATGTCTGTATGAAGATAGGAATACAAACCATATGATATTAGGCAAAAATAATTGGAAAGCTGTAAATTTGGTAACGTGGAGACGGGATTTAGAAGTAACGTTTTTTTCTTACAGCTCAGCCCCACTGACCTTTGACAAATCATTTCAGCTCACTGGTCTCTGCTTCTCACTCTATAAAATAGAAATACTGATATTTATCTTCCTTCATAAATCACTTGAACATGAGTAGATGAAAAGTCCTTTATATTAGTTAAAGGGTATTTATTATGTTTACCCATGCCTGAGTTAAAGAATTCCTTCTTAGCAGAGCTAGAAGACTGAAGCTATGGATTTCAGTTCTGGACAACCACTTACAAACACACAGGCTAACATGATACATTCCGTGATTTAAGAGGTCTGTGCTTCTCAAGACCCAGTCCTTCTCAGAAAAAATGTACAGACAAAACCAACAGGAGCAATTTATAGGACTGTAAAGTATTGTCATGGTTTCTGCCAAATTTACCAAAACCAGACTGACAGATAGCCCTTTCCCCTTCCCACCCTCCCCCAAAAAAGAGAGGAGAGGAAGAGATAAGGAAATTTAGAAGTTTAGAGTGAACTAAACTACTTTAATGAAGAAATTTAATATTATAATTAATACTAATAAATAAGTCAAAAAAGAAGAAAATAGTGAAATAGATAAAATATATATGAAACCGTATCAAGCTCCCAGGATGCCATCACTGGCAGGCACTGGGGAAGTCTGAGACTGGACTCAACAATGGATGGGAACTGGGTTCCAGCTCTGGAGTCAGGAGCACATGGATCAGGATCAAGGGCAGATGAAGAGACAGAGTCCTCTTCGGACGTCGGTCATTGAAGAAAAAGAGAGTTGACCTTTTGATCTCTCAACTTTTATACTGAGCATGGGGCAAATGGGATGGAATACCCCAGCTGGTCAGGTTTGGGTCACCTGTCTTGTCTGCTCCTCCGCACAGGTGAGACCCCTCTATGCTTTTTCCATTTCCGACCTTCTAATGGGGCAAATAGTGAAATTAGCTGACCTTGGTTCTTATAGCAATAAGTATAAGCAAGAGCCTCTCTGCACACCATTCCTTGGCATGTAGCACAAACATTGGTCTTATCACTCTGAGAATAAGCAGTTTTCCCCTCAATATGCTGTTAATTTCAGAGAGTTAGAAGAGGCCTAGCTAAAATGTAAAATTACTAAACAGAAAGTTGATTCTGTTTTCCTTCAAACCAGGACAAGTACATCTATGCTGCACATTTAATCAAGATGAGGAAATACAAGGTAGCTTGGACAAGGGAAGAATTTTCTTCAAGGTAGTAACAGTGTTCATTTTTGCTCTAACCGAACTGAGTTGCTTTTCAAATCATTTGATGACAATAACCTGTGCTGAGAACTGTTAATTCCATGGCAAGAACTCTTCCATCTTAAACCACAGCACAGACTATCAGATCAGTCTGCCATACTGTGACCACCCTGCTTGATTTCCATGGATAGCTCTTCTGAACTTTTCCTTCTTTCATACTATGCTGCCCTTTACTTCCGAGATGAAGAGTACCAGAGCTTGCTATGGAAGTCACACACTAGCACACAACCCTGCACATCCCCAACTCAGTTGCTGATCAGCCTTTTACCAGATGGAATAATCTGAAACTTTTTTAAAAAATAACACTTAACTTAAAAGAAATGTAATACCATTTAACATTTTACATTATATGAAAAGCTTTGTCTACATAATCATGCAACAGCACTGGCCAGCTACTGGCCAAAGTAGTCCTACAAAGACTTAGACAGTAGCAAACTGCTTTGGAATATTCACAGTAAAGTATTTTAATGTATGATTTTTCCTATTATATGGCTAGAATTTCAAAATTCCTCCAAATATCACTATGAAAAATAAAAAGAGGAGGGCTCAATATCAACAAATTCTTGAAAGAAAATTGTAATCGTTATATAGCAAACAGCACAAGTTTTGTCAGCCTTTGACAGATTTAATTCGTGTGACCAGCATTTTCACATGGCAGATGCTAAAATCTGCAATTTTCATATTGGCAGTCCTACAGTTCTTCTGCAGCAGTCTTCTTATCTCATATGTATTCTGCCCATACACATATATGGTTACATTTTTTCCCCTTGAGCCACTGTAAGCTTTCTAGTGACTATCTAGAAATATTAGGTTTGCCAATCTTTATTTTTCTTAATCCTCTAGTGAGGTGTGATCTAGTCATCTGCCTTTTGTTTGAGCTTCCTCAAGATTTATTCAGACCAAATCTTTTGTGTGAATTACCTGCAGGAGTAAGATAAGCAAGATGTATCTTTTTCATTGGTGCAGGGAAGTTTGAAAGTATATTCCTGACATAAAGCATTACTGATCGGTTAACAATATAAGAATTAGAAAAGTCATTAATATAGTTAATGATCCTTAATTACATAATGGAATGCCTGTTACATGATTCTTTAAGTGTCTCAGCATTTCCATGCATTATTGATAGCCAATTAGGTACAGACGAAAGAGCTGGGAGAACTATTTGCAGCAAACAATTTATTTGATAAATTTAGCCTCCCTTTCTGTTTTTGAATTACTTATAAGCAGGCTTTGATTTTCACAAATGCCATTGTTACTGCAAGTAAATCTTTTAAGCAAGACTCTTTCAGCCTATGCTTCGATTGCAAACTATTTTACATACTATTGCTTTCTAGATATGAGTTATTCTTGTTTAATACAATATTTGTCTCTTCAGTCTGGTATCATACTCTGTTCCTTCACAGGATGAATACTAAACTTAGATTTTTCCTGATTCCTCCTCCTTGTTCAAGGCTGGACTTCTTCAGCCTGGGTCAGCCATAGAGCTTGACTTTACACTGGATTTGTCCTCTAGGTTTCTTTATCCAAAATAGCATAAAAACCAGACGGTGTTATCATTCTATGAAATAAATAGAGCACAGTTGCCCAACAGCTGTAATTCAAAGAATCCAAGTAATAGCTCTCCATCATTTGAATATAACTAGAAGTTACACATTTTATCATTTAATCTTCTATTGCCTGCCATGCTCCCCTCCATTAAGTTTTTAATTGCTCAGTATACTTACATACTAAATTCAGATATCTTTCAATGATTTATAGCATCATGCACCCAGTTCTGTAAAAGTTATTTGTTTGGAGATACTACGGTGCATGGCATACGGAGATAGGGCCTGTTAAGTCCTGCTTGTTAGTCTAAAAAGTGGTTGCTTATCAGTCATATTATTAAGTTTATACAACTTGCACACGTACAAAAAATAGAGCCAATATTTTCTAGGCTTTCAGAAGGTTGTTTTAGCCAAGAGGTATTTATCAGTTCAGTTTCAGTTGACAGAATTAAGCTCAAATGCCCACCACAGTCACCTTTCACTGGGACAAACAGAATTTTTTTTTTAAGGACATCTAGATCTGGTAGACTGAGACTTAGCAAGTTTTCCCCTTCCTTTTCTAGCAGACATGGCTGCTCTTCTTCCCACCTCCCATACATAGTGGCAGAGCATGTATTCCCAGTAGGCAGGTATACACACTGAAGACACGGCCAGTTAGGTTTTCAATATTTCTGAGGATGAAGACACTACAACACCTCTGAGAAACCTGTTCCATTGTTTGACCACTTGCACAGTGAAAATAGATTTTTCATATGTTTAAACAAAGATTCAGTATTTAATTTTTTGTCCATTGCCATTTGTCTTTTATTTAGGCACTGCTGAGAAAAGTATGGCTCCATCTTCTTTACTCCCCTGCATCAGGTATTTACAGACATTGACAAGATGGCCCTCAGACTTCTCTGTTCCAGGCTTACAGTCCCAACTCTCTCAGCCTCTCCTTGCATGTCAGATTCCAGTCCCTTCATCATTTTCATGGTCCTGCTCTGGACTCATTCCAGTATCTCTATCTCTCTCTTGTACTCAGGAGCCCAGAAATGGACACAGAATTAAGGTGCTGCCTCGCCAGTGCTGAGCAGAAAAGAAGGATCACTTCCCTTGGCCTGCTGGTGATACTTCCCCTAATGCAGCCCATTAGGCTGTTAATGTCTTTGCCACAAGAACACACTTTTGGCTCACAGTCAACTTCTTGTCCTCCGGGACCCCATGGTCATTTCTGCAAAGCCACTCTCTAGATTGTAATTCCCAGTCTGTCCTGGTGTATGGGATTATTCATACACAGGTTGTCATGGTTTAGTCCCAGCTGGCAACTAAGCATCACACAGCCACTCACTCACTGCTCTCCAGTGGGATGGGGTAGGGAATCAGAAGAGTAAAAGTGAGAAAACTTGTGGGTTGAGATGAAGACAGTTTAATGGGTAAAGCAAAAACCATTTGTGCAAGCAAAACAAAATAAGGAATTCATTCACTACTTCCCATGGGCAGGCAGGCATTTGGCCATCACCAGGAAAGCAGGGTTCCATCTCATGTAACAGTTGGGAAGACAAATGCTGCTCTCAATCCATTCTCTGCCCAGGCTGTATTTGTGCTTGGGCTTGCTGCAACCCAGATGTGGGTCCTCACACTTGGCCTTGTTGAACTTCATGAAGTTTGCATGGACCCATCTCTCAAGCCTTCTTTCCCAAACTTTATATTGCTGAGCATGATGTCACATGCTATGGAATATCCCTTTTTTCAGTTGGGGCCAGTTGTCCCAGCTGTGTCCCCTCCCAAATTCTTGTGCGCTCCCAGCCTACTTGCTGGTGGGGTAGTGTAAGAAGCAGAAAAGGCTTTGACTCTGGGTAAGCACTGCTCAACAATAACTCAAACATCCTTGTGTTATCAAAACCATTTTCAGCACAAATCCAAAACACAGCCCCATACCAGCTACTATGAAGAAAATCAACTCTTTCCCAGCCAAAACCAGCACAAAGGTGCAGGACTTGTCATTTAACTTTATCAAACTTCGGGAAATTCCTGGCAACATTAAGGGATAATATCACACTAAAGACAAACAGGAACTCAACCTGTGTCTTTCAGCAATAGTTACATTCATAATCCATCTTCTCTGACTGGGATGGGCTGACACTTGACTGGATGTTTGATCATTCACATCATGTGGGTGGTTTCAACAGATTTGTATAGGCTGGCTGTTCTGGGAAGGCTCTTAAGCAGTCTGGATGTTGGGTCCTTATGGGGTCCAGTCCATTGACTTTAAAGAAATGAATCTAGTCCTGTTGCCTAGATATCGATGAATATTTTCTGTAAAGCTTGTTTTAGGACTGAAGTATAGCAACACAGCTTAGTGATAGGTTTTGTCAGTGTTGATAGCTGGACTCAATAATCTGAAAGGTCCCTTCCAACCTATACAATTCTATGATTCTATAGCTAATTCCTAATTTTAGCAGATTAATTCAGCTGATCTAAAGAGAAAATGTGAAAATGAATGAGCCTTTTGAAAAAACAACTTATTTTCAATTTTGTTCTGAAGTTACATAACAGCAATTCTATTTTTAAAAAGTGCACTAGATTAGCCCCTAATGAATTAAAATGAGAATAATTTTTATTTTCCTCCAAGATCTCCTCCAAACTACTTGAGAAGTGTTCAATAAAATTCTAAAAGTTGTTGTAATGCCTATGAATAATATCTAAATAATACCCATGTCACCAGCTATGAAGAAGGATGAATAAGATAATTAAAAAAAAAGACCTTAGTTGTATGCATCAAAATTTGTCCTTCAGAGGTTTTCAAGAGCAGATCTGCTACTAAGTAAGCTGTATAATATCCAACAAGTGTTTCAGAATGAACTATCTTGTATTTCTATCTCCATGAAGGGGAGTGATTGCAGCAGGCACAAAAAGTAGTTTTAATCAGAAGTGTATATCACAGAAATTTTAGCTATCTTTCCCTCTCCCCATACATCTTGAATAAACCTGTTAGTGCAGCTTGAAATGTCAAGTGACAGCTAATTTAAATGTAGCTTCACCTTATGGTTTCCAAGAATTACAAACTATTGTTTAGATTTATTTCTTAAGTTGTGTAGCAGAACATTGTGCAAGATGATCTGTAAACCGAGAATGAAAAAGACAACATGGTTTTAATTAAGTGATTTTAATTCTTTGTCCATTTTATTTTATTCTTTTGGGGAGTGAAGAACTGCTGACTCCACTTATAAAATTCTTAAAATTTTGGTGCACCATAAGCCAAATGTTATCTTGTGAAGACAGGGAAAATTCTGTGCTTTTGTCTCTCACAAGCAGGAATAAAAGAGAAGAAAACACTCCAACGTGGCCAAACCCTAAAAATTTCACAAAAATATAACTCACCTTACCCTGCAGTGGTTTAAACAGTAGAGAACAAACCCCTCTCAGACACTGTAGTAACCATTCAGTGTAGACATTTACAACAGATAAAAATAAGTACTGTTTACAAATTCACTGAGACCTCTGTACCCTTTCTGTGAGTTGATGAAGTCATGACAATTTGGTGAAAGTACTGCTTTATCCCTTTTCAGGAAGAAGCATGTTGCTCTTTATAAACTAAGGGTGGAGAGCAGAACTGCAACAGGAGAGTAAGGTCCTGAGCAAACTGTGATGTATATAATGTCAGCACCATTAGCTTTTCCTGACATCTCTTATTCAGTGCACACGTTGTTGATTGACAGAGACCCAACATGTTGATTCATGCTATTTAATTGCTAAGTCAATGCCTAAAAAGGTTACTGCCATCCATGATTTGATTGTTGATTAGGTTCCTGACTTTGCATACATTACCAAGGTCTGGCTGGATGACTCTGTAAAACCATTATTGGTCCAGATGTTTTCTTTTGAATCTTGGCTCATCAAAATTTGAGAAATGGCTAAAGCAGTGATACTACAAGGCTTTTAATAGAGCAGGCAAAGTCATAACAGGTGGAACTCAGCAAAGCTCAGACTTGAGGTAAGATGTGTGCTTTTAGTGATAAAGAAAATTTATCCTAGGGGTAGACTGCAGAGTAGTGACTAGCAGACTAATTCAACATACCATTGACAGTCCCAACAAAAGACATTCTCAAAGCTGCCTCTTTTGTGTTGCATTGTTCACAATACAGCACAAACTAAAACAACAGCAATCAATGACCACAATGCATTCCAGCATTGGAATCAGAAAAATAATTTTAAAAAAAGGTATTTATAATGAAATGCAATGTTACATTGTTGTTTTTTTTTTTAAATATAATTAATGATCCTAAGAAAAATCCTCCTCTTCTCTTCTAGAGCTCTGGAAGCAACTACTAATATGCAAAGCTTAGATTCAGCAATCTACTTTTTCTCTGCAAAATAACTGATAACAGGACTAACACAATAGTTTTACACTACACCTTTATTTACTAAATTCAGGTGAGAGAATCTAAAGTTAAGAACTTAGATGCATGGTTTTACCTGGGAATTA
Organism: Calidris pugnax; assembly: GCF_001431845.1. Lineage (NCBI taxonomy): Eukaryota > Metazoa > Chordata > Aves > Charadriiformes > Scolopacidae > Calidris > Calidris pugnax. The sequence continues at coordinate 11,516,852 of NW_015091064.1, forward strand.
ATCATTTTAGAAAGTGTTAATTTGATTCCATTTGTATTTAAGTGACAGATCAAATGAAGGATTTTGAACAAATATTCTTGATATAATGGTGGTTCATGGAGAGGTATCAGACCCAGTGTTAAAGAAGATATCTCAGGTATCAGAAGACATATTCCTATTAGGACAAGGTTCCCATCTGGGACATATTACACTGCCTCACCACAGGTTCTTGATTAGTAGTTCTGGACCCTGGTGATATTAATTTGCATAAATTTTCCTTAATTTACTTAAATTTTGCTTGAGGTACAGGTGTATGTACAGTTAAGTGCTTTATTGAACAGGAGTAGATTTAAACGTGTGCTTATACCACATTGCTAATTACCATGAAATATAGTCATTGAAATGCTTATGAATAATTAACTTTTGTATTGACTATATAATATCTGATACTGTGCTACATTTGTGCACTGCACATGTGTGTATCATAGTACACATTTGGCGATGGTTACCATGAGACTGTATGGTATACACTGGGAAACTGGAAGGACAATCAGTATCATAAAGCTGATTATTTTGTAAAGTTAAGTGCTATTATTGTTGCTGCTGCATTTTTTTTCCTACCTTTTCCTGCTTGATTTTATTTTTTTAAATAAAATTCAAAAAGAAAGGCAGAAAAGTTACAGGGTTGCCCATGAAAAAATGCTCTCCTGCACTTATCCTTTTGCTCCAAGTCACTTCTGGGCTTGTTGCTGTCCTTCTTACCATCACCCTACGTTTAACTGTGGTTACATTACTGTTCTAGCTTGTGAGCTTCAAGGTCAATCTCAAGTCTGCTCAAACTTACCAAGATTTACTTGTGATGAGACAGAAAAAGAATTTCAAAATCCTGCAAGTAATATTTTGCCCTTTCGAGACTGGTGGGCAATTCTTTTTTCTATTGTATTTAACACTCATACAAGATAAATTAGTTCTATGAACTAGGCAATTTGTTCAGAAACTGTCAAAATGTCCATGGTTACTGAAGATATTCAGCCTTCCTGTTACCTGAAAAGTAGTGACTGACTGGTATTTTTTCAGTTAAATCCTTCAGGCAATAAACTGCCTAGAGACACCACGGAAAGTCTCCTGAGAATGCAGCCCCACTGCTTGTGTATACAGGGAACAGCTAAGAGCAGAAAAGTTCAGATAAACAGAGAGCAGTCATAGGAAAAGTTTCCTAAATTGCTTTGCCAAATACATTTTCCTCTTCTTAAATTACAAATTCTATCCATTTCCTTCAAAATGCTTGACAAATTACATGCCATTTCATTCTGGAAATGGCATTCAACACATAGAAATTGATTGTGCACATTGACCCAAATTCATGCATGTAAATGTGTGAAAACTAATCTGCTTCAAAATGCTTTTAGATATATATATATATATTAAAAAAAAGAGAATTCAGTGGAGTATTTTGGATTTTGTATGAATGGCTGAAAAAAGTTCTATTCCCCCCACAGTATGAACTATTTTGATACCACTGTGTTTCATGGGAGGTGATCTGCTGGTGTACCCTGTCCTCATTTTCTACCAAAGTCCTCAAGTCTTCCTTGTAGCATATCACACCCATGATACACTATGGGCCTCTCACAATATTTTGTTATTATAATTCATCATAGGTCACCATATTCAATCAGTGGACACACGTAATGTAGGATGTTAGAATCCAGATTTACCTGCCAGGAGGCACCTTCTAAGAAACAGAAGCAGCAGCATATGAAATAACAAAATATTCTGGTGCTTTGTTGGAAATTGCATATTTCACCATTTTATGCCAATTTAGCTTTTAACAAAAAAAGTTGACATTGATCACTAAGTACCCTTCTAATCAAAAGCTTTGCTTGGCATAATCATATCATTTCTGTTATTTTCTACAAGTCCTGTGACAGCAATATATATTTGCATGCCGCAGGGCGAACATAGATAATAGTAATAATCAGTAACAATAATCATGTTTCTGATTTCACCCAGTTTCATACTTTTCAAAGCCTACTGTTACCAGCTAGTTGAAATTCTGAAGCTGGGGCTGTAGAAATCCCCCCACACGTCTCATTAAATCTTACTATAAGTGGCCTTTGTATATGCAGGCATATGTGTGAGTGTTATATTAAAGTGAAAATCTTATTACCCATTTTTAAAACTGGTCGTTAAAATTGCCAAAATTAACAGGCAAATGCAAATGAGATATTAGTAGTGAACATATATTATCAGTAGGTCATATTAAATAAGTTTATGTGTTACCAATATACCCTCAAAATATTTTTGGCCTTCTCTTACCTTCGGCAGACTACACTTCATACTTTACAACCTGGACATTTCATTTCCCAAGGAGCTTCAATGCTTGTATGAAAGGTTCTGTCCTGACAGCAGCCTTCAGGTACTTCACAGGCACTATCCGTGAGTTACAAAGATTTTGGGTAAAACCAGAATTATTTCTCTTACGTGCATCTGCTGGAAAAAAAAAAAAAAACAACTTTTTGAATAGGATTACTTGATGTATTCTGAGGATTCTTCTTGCAACCCAAAGGTAGATATAGCTTAAAATTTAAACTATGTAGAAATGTTTCTTCAAAACTGTAAACATATTCAACACTGTTGAATTCAATGCTTTCTGGTCACTTTAGCCCAGCCTCCATGTTCTAGCATCATAGTAGCAGCACATTTGCAGAAAACAGGTGTAAAAACTTCACAGGAAAACTTGAAGAAACTGAGATGACATTGAAGGAGGTATTGCACTTTCAGTGAGATAGTTCTAACTGTAAAAGGCAGGAAGTCACAAACTCCCCACTTTTCAGCTGAGATCCAGACATCAGGATACTCTGTTGTCGCAGTATTTTCTCTAAATTCCTTTATTCTTTCTCCTTCCTTGTTTTGGGTTTTCTTTTTCACCGCCAGTATTCCCCTAAGTGTCGTGTTGATCCAGAGCCTTATTTTTTCTCTACACTTCTCAATGTTTTTTTAATTCCCTATTCTGATATCCCTATGACATATTTTAACCCTTTTTCTGCTGTAAATACACATAAAGCAAGTCAAAAAACATAAGCAGAAAAACTTCACTTCAGATTATATCTCCATATTCATGCCAGAAATGTTTGCATGCTTGTTCAGTCTCATAAAGACAAACCATGCCATGAGACTTGTCTAGCTTATTAGATTCAAATAACATTTCTCTAATTTCATTTTTTTATGATTAATCCATCATGGAAAAAAAAAAAAAAGCACAAATCAAAATTTGAGATAATAATTTCTGAGGAAGATTATAATGAGAGATGCAGCTTAAAAATATCAGGCTGCTCAGGGACTGTTTATGTGCTGAAAGAGTCTAAATTTATCAAATATACTCTTTGCCATTATTTGTTCAAATTTAATTGGGATACATACGAATTAGTTTCTGGAGCACAAGCTGAGTCTAGTTATCTCCTGTGCAAATTAAGCTGTAGTACCTATTTGTGTGGCTGTACAAGTCCAGAATTGTATTAAGTTTCACCTTGTCTATGCTCTCCATCAGCAGTTCAAGAAATGGGATATTTATCAAATTTAGAGACCATTTGACCTTCTTCAAGTTAATACAAAATCAGATTGACCTATAGTTGCCAGCATCAAGAGCTAGTTCACTCATTAGATGACTTCTAGATAGGGATGGCCAAACCGTTTGACCCAAGATCACTGATGAGCTATATCCCATTAACCTCCAAAGAAAGAAGGAGAAACAAGAAAAGGAAAGAGAAATAGGGGACAAAAGAAGCTTCAAAGTAACAGCTGTGTTTGATAAAGAAAATAGCAGAAATATAGTATAATGGTTATATACTTGATCAGCTCAGTTAAAACAACAGTTTGGGGATACAGGGTTGCAAAAGCATTAGTATTTAGCTGTCCCAGAAAACTTTAGGGCAGCCACCTCCTAGTGATCACATTCTTGCCTTCCCACACCATAAGACAGGCTTCTCTCCCCTATGCACTAGAAAAGTCTTGCCAAAACAATAGAGACAAATGACTGGGAGAGAATCTGTGTCAGTAATTTCACTCATTCAAAAACTGAAGACACTTCAGGAAAGCAGCTGATTTACATGAGGGATCTCAGGCATGTGATTTTTTTTTTTCCTTTTAGATCCTTGCATCCTAATCTAACATATCAAATCCCACCTCGCTTTATAGGAGGAAGACAAAACTAATGCTGATATGGATCCTGAAATAATTTGTTTTAAACTTTCAAAGGATAATTCCAAAACCATCACCTGTTTGATTCTACAAATATGTGTCCAAAAAATAAAGGGATTTTGTCTATTATATTTTCTGAAAATCAAGTGTGTTTCACCATCTTTGAACTTAGGCAAGAGAGAATCAACCAGCCTTCCGGAAAGACTGGAATTGATATAGGAACCAGTTTTATTAGTATTTTATTGACACCAGTTAAAATACCACAAAAGAAGAAAGAGGTGTCTTTCTGAATCACTTTCTTCACTTTTTGAATAAAAAAGTAACTTTTTTATTCATTTTGACTGATGACCTATGCATACCTATATCAGCATATCTAGTGTCACCGATCACCCCAGGCTGCTGTCAGGCTTAATGGAGAAATGGTTGTTTTGGTTGGGGGTATTTTCACTGCCCCGTGCTGTCTTCTGAAAGTTGCCGTAGTGAACCATCAGCATCACTACCAAATCAGGGAATGGAATCTAAACAGCCTCATTCAGTTCTGTGATGTGAACTGAATCTGAACTCCATCTGAACTGTGGAGAACCACAGTTGAGGATGTTTGCTTCTGGACATGTATTTGTCTCTGCCACCCTTTGCTATCACAAGGGTAAGGGTCAATGGCAGTAGGGCAGCAAGTTCCTGCTGATGCAGGAGAAGAGCCAAGGATTGAAATACCTTGAACTAACAGAGCTCAGTCCATCTTTCTTGGAGAAAAATGGACTCTTAGAAGGTATTTGGATCTTCACAAGTGGTCTCAACCCAGACTGGCTTCACTGTAAATTAGGAGCACATTCTACTTATTAGGCTCTTGGGAAAAAGGTAGAATTTACCTTTCTGAAAAAAATTCAGATTTAAGTTTGAATGCAGAAATTTTTTATTTTTCATTAAAGCAAGAGAAGAAACTCCAAATAAAAACTAGTCTAATGAAGACATAGGCTTGTAATATTGTATTTTATCTTACCAATGGAAATTTTGGGTTAAAATCATTACTTTTTTATGTTTGTTTTGTTTTGTTGAGCCATTGATTTTGCACAATAAAAAACTGTCAAAGTAACACAAAACAAGTCAATTTTATTTACCCTTTAGATATTCCTGTTTATGTCTATCTGCACACCTTGAAGGCTAAGTTGACAATAAATTTGCCTAAATGCATTTTGTGTCAAAAAGTGCTGCCAACATCTATCTGAGATTGCTTTGAAGAAAATACTTAGGCAAAAAGAGAGACCACACTCTCTCTACCTCTCAGTGCACAAAATGAATCCCTGAAGAATCCAGGTCTCTGAATTAAACTTTTCTACTTTCTGTGTGTTGTGCTATCCCATTTTTAAATCTGTCCAACTATTTTATAATCACTATTACCTATGAATTATAGCTTATATCATATTTGTACCCAAAGTGAATCAATTACCAGTTATTCAATCAAACCCTCATGCTTCAAAATAGAAAACTACTTTATCAACTGAATTTAAATTCAAAATTAAGATGGAGATACTAATTTATGTTCATTGGTTCATATCATTATAGATCCTGTGATATACATCCCCTGAGATATACTTTTTGTTCCCCCTAAAGCTCCTGAGAATTTATAATGTAATTTAAGGAATTTTCAATCTTGGAGCATATCACATTCACAATTATTTCTGAAGATCAATTCTAACTTAATTCTGCCTTTAGAATCTACAGAATACACCTAATGTCTTCGTTATTTTACAAATATGGCAAATCCTGAATTCTACATTCAATTTGCATTTTCTGTGTGCAGCCCAATGACAAAGAACACCCAACCATGTTTTATGTGAAAATAAGAAGCCAGTTCTTTTCCTTGGCTGAATGCAGGACATGATTAGACTTTCTTCAAGTCTCTGGCACCTGGTTGAAGAATGCTCATAAGGCTCTGTCCCCACATGGAAGACTCAGTATTCCAACATCATTGCACCAAATAATGACACTCTGGTCCTCAGTGAGAAACATTTCATCATCCCACTGGACAGATCCCTTTCTCAGGTTCTATTTCAGAATCTTTATCTATTGGCCCAGGAATTTCAGGAAAATGAGCGGTAGTCAGCATGGATGAGTAACTCAGTAGTCTTTGGTGGTTCATCTCCTTTCTCCACAACATCACATCCTCTCTCCAAAGCCCAGACTCTACATCAGATGAAGGGAAATAATAATACTTTCTTCCCTTTGGAACAGGTTTTCATAAATGCAAACTACAGACTAACTTCGTTTTTCTGCACAGGTAAAAGCCCAGTTTGCCATTGTGCTATTGCATAAAGGCTAATATTTTCCTTTAGCTTTAATTTTTTTGGACCTGAGAGCTTGGCGTTGCCATTTCTTGATTAAATTAAGAAAGAATGCCTGTAATAAAAGATAATGTATTAAAACAAATGTTCTTGTTCCCATATTGTTCACTTTCTCACTGAACTATTACAGCATATTAATTCAATTACAGATTAAGATAATACTGTCAGATTGTAATATCAATAATAACAGTATTTATTATTTCTGTTTATGTTAGACCACCTTTTATTATATATATATATATGTATATATTTAATGGGTTGTTGCTTTACTCCTCAGCAGACACAATTGTACTCTATACTGGTTTAGGAGATAAAACCTGTCCAAACTTCTGTAAAGATCAGAGTGTCTTATCTTAAGTTGGATTACTACTCTTGCAGACTGAGACCAGATAAACAAAGCCCTTATATAACTTCAGGGCTGTTGTGATCAATTTGCCTGGTGCACGACTCTGGGGACCATGCTGTTTTACCATCTTGATTGCAATGATAAATCCATCATTATGTTCAGTGCGGTGGAAACAGCTCAGAGCCTTGCCATTTGTGGCAAATTTTTTCTATGGCAGGCTCATAGTAAATCAGTCTAACCTGAGCTGACAATGATTGATTCTGAACAAAATGTCACGAACAATCAAATCCTCTGTTTTCTTCTTCTTTTAAAACTGAATAGATTTAACCCCTAAATCTAACTAAATTCCAAATAAGACAAAATGGGGAGGGGTTGTTTGCTTTATTTTTTTTTTCTCTGATTGATAATTAGGAAAAGAAGAGGTGATTTAATCACATTGTAGAAGACTAAAGTGTGTGGCAAACAATGTGCCGGTTATTTACAGTCATTAATCATTGCTATCATTGAGAATCAAAGAAACACATATTTTAATCCACATCAGAGTGCCTGTGTGGGAAGGAGACAGGAAGATTTATCAGTTCTCTCTGAGGCAGGTATTGTTTCTTTCCTCCTGCTTGCTTAAAACCCTCCCATAATGGAGGCACGGTAATGACTGGAGTGTCTGAAAAATTTCATAACAAAGATGGCACCAATATTGTAACATCGCATTAGAATCATCAAATTGGCCTACTGATTTGTCTTGGGTTGTTTTTTGTAAATTTGCAAAAGCTGTTGGAAAAGACCCTGGACCATTAGGGATGTTATGGGGAGCTTAAAGTTCTCCTATAAATCTGTGTTGGTCAAAATCTAACAATTGATTGAATGTGATTGAAACAAATCGGATATGCAATTGACAGGAAATGTACAGAAAACAATAGAAAACTGTTCTGGCATCAAAGTTAAGTGTTCCAAAGGAGAGAATTAATTTTATTAGTTTGGTTTTGTTATTTTTTTCTTAGGTTATATTTAGAAAACAATATGCTTTCATTGTATCCCTTAAAGCAGCTAAGTTCATCTGGGATAGATGCAGAAGTAAAAAAAGACATGAGCAGATCTTTCTGCTTTACAATTATGAGGAAAAAACGGTGTTAAGAAAAATAGCTTTGGCTTTTGTGCGTACTGAATAGAAAATGAAAATGATATAGTCAGTGAAATGATTACCTCATTTATTTGTTTATCTAGAATATTGGATGAAAGAAAGTAAAGGAATTGAAATTAAATGAATTATAAGCATCTTTCAAATCTATTCTTTTTCTAATATACAGAGATCAGACACTTTGGAGAGGCAATCAGCTTCAACGTGAGGTAAAGCAAACATAAACATCTTCCAGCTGAGACAAAAGGCTTTGCAGAGCTCATGTGTTTGTGAGGAGATGTGAAAAGAATAGCTTAAATTGACTATCAGATATTTTTATACTGTTTTGGAGGAGTGGGAATCTTTCAAATTTAGTATGTGAGTGTCACGCTTGTGAAATTGAAACACAAGCAGAACTTGCTATAGATGGGGTATTATTCTTTGCACTGCTCTAGTAATGCAACTCTCTCTGACCTGAATTAAAATCATTATTCCTATTCACTTATTTTTAAATCAGAATTGCTGGGGGACAGCAGAATTGCACAGAGGATTTAATTATATTATCGGGTTTTGATATTCAAAACTTAGTTTAGTTTTGATTCAAAACAAATCCCACAAATTCTCAGTGACAGGAATAGTCCAAGGGTGCTTAATACAAAGACAATCCACTCTGAGACACTGAGCCTGGCCTACAGTTTCTGCAAACCCTGGGATTTCTGGATTAGAGGCAATCTCCCTGCTTGGCTGCCTCAGTGACACAAAGCTTCATTGTCTGGTCTCTTCAGTAAAACTAACCAATAACCACCTATATGAGTTTTCAAGAAACTGGGGGTGTTTAGAAGGCGCCTGTCAGTCAAGCTTCTTATGCGTGATTTCTGAAATAACTGATATTAAATTGAACTCTCTGTGGACTTTTTCATGTCATTCCCAAGTAAACCTTTTTTTTTTTTGCCAGCAATTTTCCAATCAGCACTAATCACCCCATTCTGGCTATGCCTACTTTAACATGTAGCCTATATTATCAATGCAGTACAAACAAGCAAGGGCCTGTTGATCGAGGCAGTTGGTGCTGAGGACCTGTGTCCACACCATACAAGGAGGGTCAGGGAGTTTTCTTTGGACTGGCTGTAGCCTGATCTGTGGAGTGTATTCTGTGGCTGGAACACACACCTGCAAGTCGGAAGCTTATTCCTGTTTCATTTATTCTAAAAGAAGTATCATTTCTGATTTCCTGGGTGAGAAAAATGTGTGTTGAATACTCTCCTAATCTAAATTAAAATGCTAGGGCAAATATTACATCTACAGAAGATTAGATCACGACTTGTGGTCTCACTGCCTGGGGGTATCCTCCATGACATAGGCATGGCTGCTGTTTGATACTGTGCCAAATACAAACTTTCAGAGTTATGCATAATACTTAGCAGGCAGATGGGTTTGTCTTCATCAGGAAATTACTGTAAAGTAAGTTCAAGTCTAATACATATGACACCATTATTCTAGCATGGATCCCCTTGCAGAGTCAATTAGCAGATATTAAATAATCCAAGTTTTTTCACTGTAAATCCTAGCTACAGTGAACAAATCATTGGAAGAAGCATTAGTCATGGGGAATTAAATGGAACTTTTAGGAAAGAAACTTGAATATAGGGATTTTTTTTCCATGAGAGACAGTCAGGAAAAAACATAAACAAAATAAAGTGACATTTAAAGCTGACTTTGAGTTGTTCATATAGGATCTTAATATAGTTTGAAATCAAACTTCTATTTAGTTTAGATGAACTTTTCCACATGTTTCTGTATAAGCAGGCTTTTTGTACACATTTTGTGCAGGTCATTATGCTCCATGTTTGAAAAAAAAACACAAAGCAAACAAACTTGCTATTGATCAAGACTAAGAACAACCTGTTGCCAGAGCAGGTTAAGAGGTTAGTAGAATTAAACAAGAAATTATGAATACGCACAGATAACAAAAGTAGTAGTGTTGCAGCAAATATTAAATCAGTCAACAAGCAACAAAGTCATCAAAAATAGCACACTGCTTTCTGTACTGACGAAACTGCTTCAGACAAACTCACCTCATCAAAGGTTTGGTAGCATTTTTCTAGAAGCCTTTTTACAGTTTCTTCTGAAACACCTGGTGCCAACCTCTGTTGATCATGCTAGAGGAAAGCAGATGAGCAATGAGCCTATACATTATAATAGTAAGAAACAAACATATATTCGTGAACTTATTTTGCATTTCTCTTCAAATATCAACATAATCTTAACTTGGTTTAGAACTATGTTCAGATTATATTTCTAGGCATCTTCTTTCTTTATCTGACCAGTGCTGAGAACATTAAGACCCTAAAAGTATACCTATATTAGCGAAATAAATAGGGTGAGGGTTAAGGCCCGTACAACAGTACCTGACTGTTCACTCTGCCAAATTGTTAGCCCACCCTGACCCAATTTTGTACAGGATGAACAAGCAGACTCCTGTTCAGCACTGGGGCATGATTTGAGTTTGGCACAAATATGACAGTTCCAGCAGTGTTTGTGAGTGTAAGAATATTTTATTGTGCAGTTCAAGTTGTGCTGTGTCACTAGGCTTCAGAGCAAAAAAATATTGCCTTGCACACTTTATTAATTAAATATCATAGGTATCTGAATTCCATGGAATCCTTTTTTTTTTTTTTTTTTTTTTCTTTAGCAAATCTC
>NW_015091064.1:11527622-11655068 GCF_001431845.1 Calidris pugnax
TTTTTTTTTTTTTTTTTTTTCCTTTAGCAAATCTCAGCCTTTCTTAATTTTCTCAATAATATTTCCCCTAGAATTGAAAAATCCATCACTGGCATAGCTCTGTGGATATGAATAAGTCCCTCAGTTGACACACATTGGCTTCAGTGGCTACATATGTACTACTGAAATATAAAAGTGCCTGAGGTTCAGGTACTACCCGTCAGCGTGGACCTGTACGTGATCGTGAGTACTGTTGCAAGGGGAGTGTAACATAGTTTTGGCTACCTAAAAAACTCAAACAAATTTTGGATGTGGATAAGTGAGTTTAGTCTTATGGATGTGAGTTATGCTTTATTATTACAGAGTGATCCTTGGGCCATTTTATGTATTATTATGGAAGTAGTCAACGGGTAGATGTTGCTATACTGTCACAGGACAATGCTAAACTGACTCACTGCCACACTGCTTAGCATTGATTTACTCTCAAGCAGACTGGCAGTGTCTAAACTATATAGCAGTTGTCCCTGGACCATCTCTGGGCCCCAGTGGTGGCTGTGTAGCCTTCAAATATAATTATGATTTTATGTGCTTTTCAATACAAAGCCTCAGAAATAATGTGAGGTCTGTTTCAGCCCAGCAGCACAATACTTTTATTGCACAAAAGCAAAGATAACTTCTAGGACATTGCATGACAGCGGATATCTGAAGGCTCAAACTCTGTGGGGATAGTACAAGGACAATGAGGGGTGGAGAGCACCAAACCTGATGCTGTTTCATCCTCATTGCCTTGGAGGTTCAGTATCTGGAGTCTGCAGTCAAAAATATCTTGGCTTCTTCTTGATGAGAGAACAATTAAGCAACATAAATCACCAGGGGTCAGAGACTGTCTTTGCTCCCTTGTGGTCTTTTATTTAGCAGCATGTATTCACCCAGCACGGTTCTTATGACTGAAGTACGCATACGTGTTTTCAAGATTAGGAAAGTAGTGATTTATTATCTTTTCACATGCAATTGCCTGTAGGATGTACAAGAACAGCTGTTCAATAGTGTAGAGCAGCAATACACAGTAGTTTGCTGCAGGGTAGGAAAGGAAGGAATTCCATAATTTGATTCGGTAAGGGAGCCTCTATCCGCAGAACACAAGTGGCCAAATGCAGGTTTATTCAGGAAATCTTTGTCTTACTGTGAAAAGTGCTATTGTCTCTTAATTACTATCACTGATAGCCAAGTCCTTAATATTACATCTGTGCTGAAAGGCAGCACCATCCAGAATCTCACTGAGGTGTTGTCTGTGTTCTGGCAGGGATGATGCAAGACCATCCCAGAATAACAGCACCCTCTTCTGATCAGTTGTGGGGTTCTTGGTTTTTCCACCATCCATCACTGTCAGCTTCCATTACCACTGTTTTTCAGATCCATCAGGCTCCCAGAACAGTGAGGTGCACCACAAAATTCTATAGGAAATGAAGCTGCTCCCATAAATATAGGTTACTTCCTTTTTGCTGAAGAGAGTGAAAAACAAGACGCAAGTTCACATGCAAGCAGGATTCATATTCTTGGAAGTGCAGAAGAGAAAGAATGGAAATGATTCCTGAGTCATCTTGTGCATTACCTTGAACATGTAAATATTTTCCTCTAGTCCCTACTGTATCAAAGTTCTTTGTATTCAGCTTCATTTCAGCTGAACAGACCACGTCTGTTCGTTGGCTGTGGTGCTACAAAAATATTGTCAGGTGGCAACATATACATCTTTGCCTTGCAGAGGACACCGTTCAGGGGAACCTGATATATGCAAAATCAGTTGCAGACATAGGTAGACCTAGAATATATTGCATTTTAGGCTTCCAATCAATCCTACCACATTTGCAATATCAAGAATTCAAGAGTCAGTGCATGTGAAAATTAAAGTTGTATGCACAGGTCAGTCCTCTTTTATATGTTCTTCAGGTCTGTGAATTGCCTACAAGCAATTGCATGTGAAAAGATAATAAATCACTGCCTGCCTTTTGTGCCTTAGAAGAAAACAAAGTCCGTTTTAATAAGATGATCAAACCTGAAGGTTTGAAATTTACACTTGAAGTTATATATGCACGAGTAGTCTCATTGCACAGACAACACAGTAAAGTGCTCAAGACTTGTTAAGACTTGGCGGATTCTTTTGACAGAACAGCATTGCTTCATCCTGGCTGCTCCACATTAGAGATCACTTTCCAGATTGTGCAACGTTTAGAGGAGGTATAATAAGAAGTGAGAAAGGCACAGATTTAAGAGAAGCAACTTAATGAAAAAAAGTAAAACTTGAACTTATGGTCTTGTCATTATCAGCCCAATCTCCCTTCCGTATGAACCCACAGTATTGTTTAAATGAGGAAAGAGCAGCTGGAAGGCAACCAGTTTTGCATGATCCCATCTGGAGCTTCATCTTCGTGGCATACTTAAATGAGATGCTAGGTTGGTGCATGGGCAGGACTGATAGGATGCTGACGGATTTTAGCAGACAGCCTCTAGCAAGCTCCAGTGAGGAAAGCACAGATGGGGAATAGTAATTTTTGGCAGCTAACAATTTAGCCAAACCTGAATGGATTGAAGACATGAGGAGAGTAAAAGTAATTTTCCTGACCCCAGGACTGTACTTAACGTTAAATGTCAAGTTCCTTTCGCAAACATGGAAGTATTCAACTATTTGAAAACATCAAATACAAATAATTGCATTTCTTTTTAAAGTTGGAAAACATTAACCAGTTTTTTGTGCATGGTAAAGTTAAAGATAGATACCCCCTTCCAAACGAAAATATATAAAACCTTACTATTCCAGTCAAGCACTACATATTCCCATAAGTAGCTCAATGCCATCTCAGGAATTTGATGCCTTCCCAGAAATAACAAACAATTCAAATACTAGACCTCATATGGAGGAACCAATCTATCCCCACAATAGCCTGCAATGAGTCTTTATGAATCTCCTTTCACAATGCAAGGGCAGTGATTGCCAATGAAAAAGCTCATGTAAAAATGCAAGACTAAATAGCCAGACAGAGCAAGTATGGCTGCATTTGCTATTGAAGTGAGTGTCCAACGATTTTTTAAGACAGTCTTCTATGTGAATGCCAATGAGGCAAGTGAAAAGATTTTTCAGATTGGCATATTTTTCCTTATTAATATATTTTTTTAGAATCATATGAGAAACTAGAGGTCATAAATGAGCCTGCCCCTACCCTAAAAAGTTTAATATCCAAATTGACAAGAGGATAAAAGGAAGTATTATTAACTCTGTATTACAGAAGTGAAAAATACCTTCTAAGAGATCCCAACAGCTGCAGCTCTGTTTAAATAGACATATCTTTTTAGATATTCAGCACTTCCAGACCAATTCTTAAGTGATTTTTTTTTTCTGAAATCTAAAGTCAAATACTTAAAACCAGTTTCCTGAATCCCTTATAAATACTTTAATCATGAAATCATCCATTTACTCTTTTAACGTTTGCTTTTGGGCTTCTTGAGATAATAGAAACCACTTTTACTTTAAAAACAAAATGCAGAAAGCAAAACCCATTTGTATAATTGCAACTCTGATCTCCTCTCTTTCTCCCAGACATAATCCCCCCTAGAAAACTCTCACTTAATGGGCCATTCCAGTAAACCCTTAAAGCTCAAAGATTGCTGTGTTTAATAGAAGCCCATAAGTGTCGAAATAGCAAAACTTGCAGCAAGATTCCCTGAAAGCTGCACAAACTAACAAGCTTAATGGATTTTTAATGGTCCCTTTACAGACTTATGTAAGGGCAATGGAGGCAGTGGTGGTGGGAGGTTATGCTTACGCATAATATTAAAAATATTTTGAATGCTCCACAACAGCATCAATACTCAGTAGGACTATATTCTCAGGGAAAGTTACATTAAGGAGTTTCTAATTGAATAGAACAGGTATTATACACCTTTACCATGAGTGCAACTGATGTAATGCTCCTGAGGACAGCACAGCACTTCTGTTGTACTAAGCATCCCCATATGATTAATAGATTATAACATAAAACAACTGTGGGCATGACATCTATGTCTAATATAACAAGAACTCCAAATCACATATTTGTATGCAAATATGATGTTGAAAGCTGTTGTGATGTTAGTAAGAAACTATATAATGTAAGGTTCTGACTTCAGAAAAAAAAACAGTGACTCCAAAGGACAAGAAAACAAAAAACAGAACGGACATGACCTGGAATTTGTAGTGCTCTCCTTAACACAAAAAAGCCTGGAAGAAAATATGGGGGATACATAACAGTTTAAAAGACCTTTATTCAGGAGAAGATATGGAAAATTTCATGCATACATGACTTCAATCTATCCTCTTGTTTTCAACCTCTTTTTTTGTTGCTAAAACAGTAGATTAAATTTTCTTCTCACAAAAATTATGTAAATTTAGTATGGAATTATTTACTTGACTGTGATGTCAAGTAATGTGATGTATCTGATGGCCAAATGGGGTCCTTTGTGACAATAAGGCCATCTAGGCTTAGGTACTTTATCACATTGGCAGGCAAATAGAATAGATCCATTCCCAGTTTGCAGCTCCAGTTTTGTGATTGTTTTAAGCAGAAGTCCTTAATCTGAACACCCAGAGAATACCTGAAATCAGGTGATGTATTCTCTTCTGTTGCAGTATATTTCTAAAGACCTGAAGTTTTGAAGCAATATTATGTTTAGTTTTCAAAGAAAAAAAAAGACAATTTGCAACACAGCTTTAATTCTCCCCTGTAAAGGAACCATCACAAATTCAGTACTCCTCATCTTTAAGAGTGTTCAGATAAGTGGATTTAACAAGTTTAAAAAACAATCCACTCTTTTTTGTACCCTAGATTTCCCATAATCAAAGCTAGCATTAGTCCACTGTCATTTTCCCAAAGTGCACTTCCAAATACCTGGAAACATTTTCTACTTTGATTTATAATTTAATTTACATAAAATAAGTTGAATTAACTCTGCCTACCTACCTATTTGTAGGTGAAGTTTGGATGTTGGATATCCTTCTCAAGCAGAAGAGGATCGTGGAAGGTTCTTCTCTGTAGATTCGAATGTGTTGCTCTGTAGTTTTGAAGAGGACAAAAAGTGGCTTGCTGCTTTCAGTGTCTCCATTTAGTCTGATCGACCATATACAGTGTAAGCCTCTGCAAAACAATGTAGTCAAATCCATCTGTCTGCTGAGAGAAAAATCCTTAACAATGGAATTTCATACAGTTTACAGATAATTCCTGAACGTCAGGAATGGAAACAATCATCAGGCCCCTTTTTCCAACATAGTAAATGCTTTTCATCAACCCTAACATTATCCTTCTAAAGTTACATATGTAACACAGCCAAAGTCCCCTACTTTTTTCAAGTATATTGGATTTTTTTTATTGTTATTACTCCTCCTTCCTTCCACTCCAAGTGTCCTAACTATTGATAACTCAAGTTACCTCATGTAATAGTGACAAGTATGAGCTAAAAACCTGCGCTTTCAGAGTGTTAAGAACAACTTGATTTTGTTCTTACTGTCATAGCTCTGGACAGTCTGTGAGATAAGACAGGCATCTGTGTAATTATACTTTTTGTTCTCTTGAACAAAATTGCGTACTCTATTTTTTGAACTTATTTACATAATCATGAAACCAAGTTGTCTTAGTTACGTTAGGCACACATTTCTTTTAGTTTGCCAGTCTAGGAGGTCTCAAAGTTCAATTGACTGACTCAGTCATTGACAGTATAAGTTTCTTTGTCTGAACATATCACTCTCAGCTTCCATCAGCTCAGAGCTAGTCAATCCATTGAATTTGTAACACATCTGCTCTTAAAACAGGCAATGATTTTTGACCAGGTGAATCACAATTTAAACTCCATGGACTGTATTGACTAGATCTGCACTGACTATAAGGGGAGTCTAAACCAATAGTTCAGATGAAGATATCTACACAACACAAAGGCTGTTTCCAGCTCCCTTTCCTCTTCCTGTCTTGTGTTCTGTCATTGTATAGTGGCGAATCCAAATTGTTAAGTTTCAGTCTTACTTGCCATCCATCTACAGATATTAAAAAACACAGACCGTCCTTTTTAGATCAGACCAAAAGTCCATCCAGACCAGAACTTTGTCTTCAGTAGTGACCATAACTGGATGTCTGAGAAAAAATAAAAGACTAGAGAGCAAGTGCATGTGATACAGGACACACATTACCACAGTATTCTCCCAGGGATCAGTAATTTTTAACTCAAAGACTTCCTAAACCAGAGATGATTTCTTAGTATTTAAGAAACCTGAGGAATGTCTTTTCTGGGCAATGAATTTGTCCAACTGTGCCTTGAATGTACATAAACTTTTAGCATCCTGTGACAGGAATTTCCACTACATCTCTGCATTCACTTGAAGACCACCTTGAACCCGCCATTTGCTATCTTGTTTTCATGTCCAACTCTCTCCAGCTTTTGCCCTGCAATAGACAGTGAGTAATTGATCTTCTCTACTTTTTGTAACATTACTGACCTCAGTCCCAGATCTCTCACTGTCTCCTCAACTATCTCATTTTCCAGGCTGAAGACCAAATTTTACTGTCTTCCACTTTTCTTACTTAGCTGTTTTATGCTTTTTAACAGCTTTGTTACCATTCTATGAACTTTTTATAATCTTGCTGTATGATTCTTGAGAGGACAAACCAGATCACAAGCCAGATCTATATAGGGACATGCCATTATCTAGTGTCAGTATACATTATAATATTACTGATATTGATAATTGACCTTATACAGTAACTTGTATGTCATCATGCAATCCCTGTTTTGTTCTCTATTCTATTAATAATTCCTACTATTCCAACTGGGTTTTGATGATTAAGGGAGCAGAGCTGATATTTTCAAAGAAAAACCTGTTATAATACCAAGATCTCATTTATGACTGGTAATGATCACCTCAGAGTCCCTCATTCCACAAGTAAAGATTAAATTATTTTTCCCATGTGCATGACTTTAAATTTATATTTATTGAATCGTGTCTGCCATATTAATGCCCAAATACCAAACCTTGTAATGTCTTTGTACCTTTCTTTTTTTTTTTTTTTTTTTTTTTTTCTCCAAACCCTGAAAATTTTGAATTTTCCTGAATCTGAATGCTGATACTTTTTTTTTTTTTTTTTTTTTTTTTTTTCATTTTGCTCTCAAGCACATTATTTCCATCCCTTAAGGATTTACAATCTTGGTTGTTTTACACCAGAAAAGCACCTCAGTCATTGCAGGGACCTCAGAGCCATTCATCATTTTTTCTTCTAAACTTCATTTGTACAGCCACACCACCACATCAAAACCACATTTCCTCTTCCTGTGAAACACTTCAGGATCTTAATACAACCCAAACTGCAGTGTGAAGAAGCTGTAAACAAGCCTATGCCATAAACTGAAGAGAAAGTTTCAGAGCAGGTTTAAATACATCAATACATTATAAATGGTGCCTGAATTCTAAACCTATACCCCATCCCTTGGGATATCAAATGTCATAATAGCTGCAAGGGAACTAGGGTGTCCCTTGTCCTGACCTCCATGTGCCTAATCCACACACACCTCATGAAGAACAACCCGTCCCTGTGTCAGCTGAGGAGGGTATGTAGGAACTCTCTAAGAGCTTAATCCTCCCTGCTGGGGTATTTACTTTTAAACTGCTTGTGAATTTGGGTTTGAGGAAGAGCTGCAATCCATGTGTAATAGAACAATGGGCAGAGCTAGTGTCTCCCAACGGGAATGTTAAATGTGAACTGTGCAAATTCATGTTGTTATATTGAATGTATATACAGAAGATGAAAGGATGTATCTTCTTTTTTTTTTTTTTTTTTTTCCCTACTGTTAAATACACTCATATTGTCAGCTCTTAAACTCATTAACTCCAGGACATTTAAGTTCTGCCAGTTTTATTCCTGATCCTACTGAGAGTTTTTTATTTCTTATAAACTAACTCATCCTCAATTGCTTTGATCCCCTGAATTCCCAGTCAGTTCATTCCCCGATGAGACCAGAGGCTTAACTTGTTTCCACTTGAAAATGAGCCTATACGCACACAGACATATACATACACAGTGTAAGTGTAGCTTGTACCTTTTCCAGTTCATTATTTACCCATATATTTAGTTTTCATGTTCCCTTTGGGGAGTAAGTTCCCTAAAGTGCAAAGTTTTAATCATAAAGCTTGTGGCTTTTCGCTCAGTGCCAAAAGCACTGTTTCTAATAGCATTTTGGCTCCACTTATTTATCCAAAGGTCTACTGCTGTGGGGGGAAGTAAGAATGATTGCCTACCAATGACAGTGCCCAGTGCAGCAAATAACTTTGTAAACATGGAACAGGAGAAAGCCTGCCCAGAACACAGCTACCTCCCACTCCACCATGCACAGAGTACAACTCTGCGCCCCTTGCTTAACTGAGAATAAATAAATGACACATTTACTTTTTTGGTTGATAGCTTCAACATTTTCTGCTGCAGTTTCATCTGTTCTTGCTTTGAAAAAACTAATGATGCTGCTGGCATCCCCTTTGTCCGTGCTGTGCAAACTCTGCTTTCACCTGCAAACTCTCACAAAACAGTGTAGTGTAATCTATTGCATTTCTTGCATTTTTTTCAAAATCTTAGATGCTTTGCATCTCTGTGTGCCATTTAGTGAGAATTCTGACTTTGAACTTTGCATGATCTTCTTGCATGATTTTCTATCTTTGATCTTACTTTTTTCTTTCCCACAGCATTTTGATTTCCCTTTCAGAACATCAGAACTGCTAGAACTTTATCCATCCTCCATGGAGTCAGTGGTAGCCCAGTCATTTTTCTGGTCAAATTCTAATTGTTTTGTCAAGATCCTCTTCTAAAACTTCCCCTGTTTATCTCTCTGTGTGTGTTTTTTTTCAAAATATCATCATGTCTCTGGTCTCTTCCCAAGCTTATTTAATCTTCCCCCACCAAAATGAAGAGGCTGGGTCTTCCATTCAGATAAGTCAGAAGATCACGTCAGCTTTTATGTGTATTCTGACATCATTCATGTTTCATTTTCACACAAGTGTCAGTGCTCTTCAAATTTCTACAATTAGTTTCAGTCGGCCACCTCTGCGTGACTAAACTGAAAATTACTCAAAAATATGAACACTCCAGCCTAGGCTGTTTTCAGAAATAGTTACCTTATGGCTGGCTTTTTTATATGTGTGTGGTGTATATTTGTTGTACATTCACTTGACTTTTTAATTTAAAAAATGGAGTTCTTCTCTAGTAAAACATGTATTTTTGTATCAATTTTCCTATTTCCACTGTTTCAGGCCTAAGGTGTTTAGTTACGTCATTCCTTATTTTTCTCATCTCTATTTTTTCTTGATGTGATACTCAATTGAGAAAACTAAAGGAAGGGTGATGCAAGAGGGTCATCTACCCTCTGCATTTCTCTGGTATAAGGTAGCCTGCCAAAGCAGAAGATACTCAAGACTAGGCTGGATGGGGTTTTGAGCAACCTGGTCTAGTGGGATGTGCCCCTTCCCATGATCTTTAAGGTTTGTTCCAACTTAAATCACTCTATGATTCTATGATTCTGGGTTATCCTACTGTCCAATTCCAGAAACTTCTACAACCAACAGAATGGCTGAACTGTCAGCAGTGATACACTCACTAGCACAACAGCCTCAAAAGACTCCTGTTCCTTCCAATTGCTCTGCTTTCCTTGCTTTGCTGACACAAATAAGTGCCAGAACCATTTCTTGTGATGACTCCAGCTACATCCCACTCATCCATCTTCTGTTTTGTTCTCTGGGGGCTTGCTGGGTTGACTGGGTGAAGTGAGGGTTAAGGGGAGCAGCCAGGGGAGGCTCCAGGCACAGAGGAATCATCCCAGACCAGAAGCACTTCCAAACAGCTTTGATGCAACATCACTTGGAGCTAATATAACAAAAAACTTTGTCACTTTGGCTTGTTCCTGCTTTCACTTCAAAGGTCTATTTCCTCAAATGCCCAATGCACTAGTTTAGTCTTCAGTTCCCTTCTGAAGCCAGCCAATTATTTATTCCAAGAAACCAAGCCTCACTGACAAGATCACTATGACATTTGCACCAAATCAACAATAGTGAGGTGCGTCGCATCACTGTTATTTTCCTCCAACAGTGACATTATTCTAACAGCATCTGAGGCAGTACTGTCTTCAGTTTCTACTCTGCACCCTTGTAATGTCATGAGACACACAACATACTGTTGCAAAAGCACTGCTCTGCTGAGATCTTTTCATTCTTTTCTTTTCCCTTTGAACTGAAACAGAGAGGTAAGCAGAGCACAGAAAATAATACGTAAGTGTCAAAGCCACGAGAAAACAAAAACACTCCAAAGGACACCAATACAGAGGAAACCAATACTGGTTTCCTCTGGAGGGTGCTAGGTTTGGGCAAGGAGGACATGGAGCAGCTCACATCAGCCGGGGTTTTCTCCATAGTGATGTAGCTTCCAATCGGTACCTCTGAGCAGCAAAGTGACGGGTTACTCAGTGACAGAAGAGAAGAGTTATGCTGCCTCACTGCCTGAATTTTAGGTGGCACTGTGTGGGAACACCTAAGCTGTAAAGATTATGCAGATATAACTCTGCATATTGTTTCTGGATATTAGAACTTTCGTTTGTGAAGTTGGTAGTGTTGCGGTTTCAATATGCAAAGCCGACTGGAAATTCTGTTATTACCGAAAATAGTTATTTAGTTTTCACGCCAATCTACTTCCCAGAGTAATACTGGCACAATCCTTTTGAATAAGCAGAAGCTTGTTCAGATTGAAATTGAATTTAATATTCACCTCAACTATAGAAGCACAACCTGTGAAGTTGCCAGCAGAAGAAAAATTACTTTAATATTAGAAATTACTAATATCCAGAATCTTTAACTCCCTGTGTTTTCTAGTTTTATACTATTTTTATGTATGGACCAAGGTCAAATTGTCTTTAATAGAAAATTCATATTATTACATAGTTTTAAAAAAAGGGAAAAAATTGAAAGAAGAATACCCAAATCATTTCTGTGACCAATTTTTTCTGTTGCTTTCCCTAAAGTATGAACACTTTCTGAAGCTTTGATTTATTTTTTAACCCATTCAGCAAAGGAAAAAAACATCACATTGAAATCTCGAATTTCTTCTAGGACCCTTTCTAATGTTGTGTGACCAGCCTAATGAAATGTAAATATCCCAGTCTAAATTAGTCACACCAGCTTCCTCTTAAAATCAATAGAGATAATGAAGTATTGCAAAAGTAAAATTCTTTTCATCCTAAAGGAAATGTCTACATTTGCTCAAATGAATTGTGCCATCAAAATATTTATGTCTCCCCATTGACCATGGAAGACAGACTGACGTACAGACATAATCATCTATACTATATCTTAGCTATACAAAAGCAAATTCAGCAAACCTAAAGATAGGCCTTAATTTCTCAAATTGGACCTCACACACAGCAAAAGTCACTAATTTAAGAAAAATGGACTGAATTACTTTCTTTCAAGGCAAATACATGGAACAAAAGAGGTTGTTAAATAGCTCTAACCCAATATTACAGCTCCTTGTTTCTCAAAAAGACTATTGAAAATGACTGATCTATTAAAATTATTTTGTATTTTTAATTTTCTTTTTAGACCAAATTCTAAACTTCTTCTGCCCAGTGTCAGTGAAATACATATATTTCACTTTACAAAATAATTCAAAAATTGAGCTGATTATGAAGCAAAAGGCTGTTTGCCTGAGGCACCAAAAGAGTTCTTTTAGTGAGAACCTGTGGCTCAGGAATGCACGATGCAACACATACATGATAATAGCAGCTTGAATGATTCTAAGCAACACAATTTGTTTCTTATCTGAACCTTACAGCACACATTAAGCAAAAAGGTATACGGGGTTTTTAGGGTTTTTATTGTGGATACATTATTAAAGCTCTGAATAAGGTTCAAAACTAGTCACAAAGAAATAAAAAGGCACCCTTATAGCCATGTTCCGCAAGCATCCTCTTCAGGCCATTGGAAGAGAATTTATTTGCTATGCTGAATAAATCAATATATTTCAGAGGCTGTATGGAAGACAGTTTAAATAGACATGACTTGTTAAAGGCTTTCTCTAGCATCCTAAACTTCCCAGTCAGAGAATTTTCTAAATATAATTGACTTGCACAAAGACCTAGCAAGCATGTTCTTCAGCTGTGTTGTAGGATTTATACTCCTAATCCCAGAGGTTCCCAGTTGACTATGGCAACAACTATTTTACTAGAGTAATGAGGGTGACTGAGGAGAAGACTGGTGGTGGAACCGGTGATTTGCAGTTGAATGTCAGTAGCAGCGTGGGCAATTTGCAATTATTATTTAGAAGTGAAGGTGGTCCTGCAATTTTCTGGTTTTGCTTGTTTGGATGACTTCTTGAGCAAGCTGAACATCTTACTGCTCATGAGAAAAAAATGGTTGCTAAGAGGGCTGTTACTCTGCGAGGCTCACCAAAACTAATTCAGCTCACAACCCAAGCTACCCTGGGTAAAGACCAGGGAAGAGACTGTTCAGAGTAACCTGGGGGAGACCCAACACTACTCTGGTAGTTTTCTGCTACAGAGGTCACCAACTGACCACTCTGAGAAACCGTCTGTATTTTCCACCCCCACTTTCTTCTTTTTTCTTTTGCATTGTCTTGACAATGAAAGCCTTCTGGTATAGGATTTATGAAGTAAAAAGCTAAAAGGAAGCATTTAAGATTTATGCCTTACATCTTGTGCTGACATCTATTACAAGAAAAATGCATATGTAGTAAAACCTTGCCAAACTATCATAAGTGGGATATCCATCCCAGTGAGTCCATTCAGGGAGCTCAGGGAGGAGGATAATGAGAGCAAGACTGAGCTGAAATGGAGACCCTGAGTCCATGGACAGGGGTTGGAAATGCACAAATTGGGGCTGGTTGGAGAGCACTAAGGCCCATTGATGCCCTCAAGGGCCCTGATCAACAATCAGACCTTTTTTTTTTCCTGAAAAAAATAGCAAGAGCAGATAGATGGTAGGTTATGCATTTTGGTATTGATATTAACATTTAAAAAACTTTAGTTTCCCAATATTTTGGAAAATATCTACCACCCACAAAATGTGTGCTCTTGCACATGGTGCTCTTGATCTTTCCTGTAATAGCGTTAGTCAGACCAAGAATGGGTAAGTGCCTCTTCATATTGAGATGCTAAGTGAAACAAAGCAAGGTAGGCATCACTGAGTGCTTATATTCAAAGGAAGCATTAATTTTGACCTCTCTGAGAGCAGCAGTGGACATCTGGGTGCAGAGGCAGGATTTCAGTGTTCTCCACAAACCAAACAGGAACACCTTCTGGTGAGCAATCCGTTTTCTAAGCACATGCTGAATGGAAGGAGTTAAACACACACATTAAGGCTTTCTAAAACTAGAAATATTTAACAGATTCAGTGATGCAGAAGAGTGCTCTACCCTGATTAGTCATAACATTTCAATACAGACTAAACTTTGAACATAAAAGTAACAATATTTGACTTACCAAGGCTCTTCATGTGCTCATTTTGCCTCCTCCCCTTCACTATCCACTCTCTTTGTAGAGAAACTCAACTACCTAAAAATAAATTTAATCTAGGAGCCCAAATTATGCAGCTCTCAGTTTGGATATGGGTCTCCCTTTTCTTTCAGCCTTAGCAGGAAATAAAGCAAATCTAGAAATCCTTGGATACGCAAATTCACTGACTTTGGCCATCGAGGTCTCTAACTGCCCATCTCCCACCTTTGCTGTTGGATTCTTAAAAAGTGATCCCACTTTCATACAAAAAAAAGAAAGATTTCCATTCAAAGTAGGTGAGGAAGGTCACAATTTTTATCAGTCCGATAAACAAGCTGAATTGTTGCCAGACATATTTCCATTAGGAAGTTTTGTTGGAAGTTCTGATGCATTTCCTCAAATCACTTCCAAATCGGAAGCCGGTTAACTTTATCGATATTTATTTATTACATTCATTTCTCTTCTGTTCTGTTCTTTTTTATGTTTCATGTAGATTGACAACTAGTGTAAGGGCTGGGAACTGAATTAATTCCTCTGTGAGGAAAGGCTGAGAGAGCTGGGACTGTTGATCCTAGAGAGGAGAAGGCTCAGGAGCCATCTTATCAATGTATATAAATTCCTGAAGGGAAGGTACTTAGAGGACTGATCTAAGCTCTTTTCAGTGGTGACCAGTTAAAGGACAACGACAATGAGTACAAACTGAAACATGGGAGGTTCCCTCTGAACATCAGGAAACACTTTTTTCCCGTGACGTGAGCAAGCAGTAGCACAGGTTACCCAAAGAGGCTGTGGAGTCGCCCTCCTTGGAGTTACTCAAAAGCTGGTGGTTCTGGGCAGCTGAGTCTAGGTGGCCCTTCTTGCTCAGAGGGGTTGGACCAGATGAGCTCCAGAGGTCCCTTCCAGCCTCAGCCCCTCTGTAATTCTGTGGGATTTTTTTGTTTTACAATCAATGCTCATGTGTGTCGTATGTCATATGTCACCTCTATACTCTTCAAGTTTTTGAAACTGTCACCATATTTTCAGAGTGGGATAGAGCAAAAAGAACTTTGCTGAAAAGAGTGTTTTTTCTTTCCTCTTTCCTGAAGGAACCCTTATTTGTTGTTGTTCTTTTTTTTTATTTTGGGGGGATAGGAGGGGGAGAGGGGAAAACAATAAAGTTATTTAAATTATCAAAAATTATTAAATATTGAAATTATTAATTTTAAAAAATTTAAACTACTGAAAAGCATTTCATAGTATCTAACACAAAATACATCTCCTGACTCAGTCCCCCAAGAATTAAGCAAATTAGTTTTTGTATCACAAACCCAGTAGATTTGGAGAACAATAGATCACTGCAAAAATTTGCATACTTAACCACAGTTCTCACATGCTTTTCTTGTAGTCCTCCTCTCTCTCTCTTACCCCCATTTCCTCTTTTCTAGAATAAGAAAATCTAATTATTTAGAACATTTCCTTAGAGGTGATGTTTTCCAGCATCTAATCATTCTTGTATGCCTCCTTTGGATTCTCTCCAATTTATCTTCATCTTCTTGAAATGGACATAGTACCCTAGGTGCATCCTCCCCTAGCACTAGATAGTGAGCAATAATTACCTGGTTGTCTTCCTTCAACATTACTGTTCCTATATTGCAGAAGGAGATTTGCCCTTTCTGCAACACCTTGATGTTGTATTCAGCTTGCAGTCCATTTTAGCTCCCTGGTGCTTTTCTGCAGTGGTATTGCCTAGTCAGCTACTCTTTATTTTTTATGTGTGTAATTGATTTCACAAGGTATTTCACATCAGCTTTTTGTTGAATCTCATTTTGTCAATTTTGAACCAATTCTCCAGCTGATTAAGATAATTTTAAATGTTAATCCTGTGCTCCACCTAACCTAACCCATTCTCACTTTTTCATTAACAAGTTTCATAAATGTAATCACTTCTGTCACCCAAGTAACCATATTTACCAAAAATATTTAGCGTATTTCTTCAGTGATTTAATATAGATAGATTTAAGCTAGACTTTTTTTCTTTCTGTTGGTGTCTTATGGTGTGGCATTAAAACTTCTACTCATGTCAAATGTTCCCCTAGGATGTTTGGACTTTGAAGAATTTTAAATTCATTAAAAAATATTTTCTTGACACATCCTAAAAGCACTAGAAAGCATCTAAAAATCTAAAGAAAGTGCCTATACTAAGAGGAAACATGGACAACATCTTTATCATATAGTCAAAAAATCCAACCTGTAGTCCAGGTAGTATTTTATACTTAAGTAGAAAAGTCCATGGACAGTTTCACTATGCCTAATAGGTGACAAATGACCCTTTTTTTCTAAAGCAAATACCATGGCTTCCCATATAATTAATGGAAAAGATAAGTGTATCTGAAGCCTTCTAAAAGAAAATCTAGTCCATCTAGGTTAGCTACCTATGTTAGGCAGCTGAGATCCCATCTTTATATGATTTTCCAAAAGGAAAATAATTTCATGTCTCTTCCCTTAGAAAATCATGTCTTCACTTATAACTGTATTGTGTTTGGAGAGAATTGAACTGATAGGAGATCAAAATACACGGTAAACATAGCTGGTAAGAAATTGATACAATTCAGAAAAAAAAAAAAAATGTTCACAAGCAATCGTTTCAAATAGTCTATGTTGTGGAGAATGGCAAGGAGGCTTGTATCACAGCTGCTTTGTCACTGGAGTCTGTCCCACAGCGGACAACCTAGAAACAGAATACAAAGACATAGAGCTTCACCAAACATCACACTGGCAGGACTAGATGGTCTTCAACCCCAACCTAGCAAATTCCCATTTTATATGTAAGAACAAGAGCCCCTAAGGACACCTTCTAGTTAAACCCCCTCATTGCAGGCAAACAGTTTCTTGGTGTTTGGATTTTGTTTTCTTTTCACACTAAATTGTCAGTTCTTGGTGTCTTACCAGTAAGAGACACATCTGCAAGCACATGCTCCTAAGTATGGAAGAAGTAAGATTTCTTAAATATTGAGAGGCTTTTATTATCAGTATGACTAGAACAATAAATTTACCAATGGCATCCTTCTCAGAGGCATCTGGATAGGTCCAACTGAAATTATTCAAAACAAATCACTTGGAGGGAGTCATCATGAGCAGGAAATTTCAGCCTGAATTGTTAGTTAGATAAAGCCGTGTGGGGCTGAAAGCCTCCTAATAGAAAGCTACAGCAAGTCATAAATATATTACTAAAATATACTCCTCCATTTTCTGTCAAAATCTTTTGTATATCTAATAACTACAAGGTTGCTTTGTGATACAAGTTAAGTGGGGTGAACTTAGGCCATACTACATACTGCACTGTGGTCCTCATTCTGCTGGGAGTCATCTGAAACTATTGTACAATGAAACATAATTGAAAATTTGGAGAAGAATTTATAATTAATTCTGTTATTATGCTTTTCTAAGTTACGAATAAAGGCAAACACAGAAAAAAAGTCTTTTCAAAAAGATTTTAAAAAATTGTATTCATCATGAACAAGCAAACTTAAAAATGAAGTGATGAAATGGTGCTCTGAAAGGGGGCATTTTTAGCACAGAATGTTTTGACCAAAAATAGAAAACCAGGTCTTTCATGCATTCTTCATACGTGGTTATTATCTTGTAAAGCACAGAAAAGAATGGGTCAAGAGCAGAAGTCTGAGCATCATTTAAACCCTTAGTTACAGGTTGAGTCAGATTCATGTCCCTAAAGTATTACTTTCCTGATCATAGTCTGAAAGGTGCTGTATAATGGTACATAACTGAGGTCATTGCTATCCACTTTCAGAGCAGTGTGATTGACACTGGCATTGTAAGCTTCCTTTAATTACAAGATTGCAGTCTCAGAGAACAAGCCCTTACCCCTAGCAAAAGAGAAATATGATTAGTTAATTCCACAGGAGAAGCTAGGCTAGAATGCAAGAGAGCATGAAGAAAGAGTACAGAATTGGTCTACACAGGGAAAATAAGACATATCAAGAATGAATAAGGTGTCAGATACATGAGAGAGGAAAAAAGAACAGTGGTGGTTTTGAAACTTCAGGCATCCCTATGTCAAGCTTCCTTCATCCCTAGTATTTAGAAACTTCAAGATCAAATTTGCTGTCAGTATAAGTCTATTACCACTCCGTCAACCTGCATCAACACTACTGGGCCATATTTACAGGTTTTATATAAGCAGACAATTCTCTGAATTGAGATTTACATCTGATGTTTTTCATCCATCCAGAAAAAGCATTCCCCTTCCCCAGTTGTGGCCACTGAAGCAGATTTGACTTGTGTGGTACAGGTTTGCTTTATTTCCCCCCAGTGATGAAGGGCAGGGGTGCCCAGCAGCACCCTCGGGCAGCACCAAACACATGCTTCACAAACCTGATTCTTCCTTTTTCCATTTCTTGACCACCTTTTTCAATTCCCTTGTGTGTCCCTTTCTCCACCCTTATCATTCCCAAATAGTTTTACTCCTCCTGTTCAGCTAGTTTAATTCCAAGCCAGGGCAAAGTCAGGGACCTAGTCATCTGCCTGCAGCCCTAATATTTTTTCTATACTAGCCTAACATTGAGATGAATGTCAAAACATAAAAAATATTTTGCAGGCTATGGGTGTTACTGCTCCAGATTTGACAGAACACATGCGTTTGCCTGGTGCAATGCTCCACCATGTTAGGGACTCCCTGAACATGAATGCCTTCATGGCACAGGGCAGCAGTCTCCAAAGCTGGCCTTTTGGGTCCTGAAAACCTCAATACAATTTCATATTTGTGCTAATTAGTTCTGCTTCACAGAGACCACGTTGTTCTCAGCCCCACAGCTAGATCAGTCAGCTCTGGGACCATACATTGCACACACAGAAAGACATGTTTCTATAGAAAAAAGATGAAGATGTTGTCATGAAGGGCAAACCAGAATTTAAACAGATATTTCCTTAAAAATCTTGTAAGAAATGAAGCCTTTATAGGGAAGAGGAAGAAAGGGAAGAGAAAAAGAGGAAAGCTACCATTGAATTTAGTATCATAAATTCCAAATCAAAATCTGCTTTAAATTTAACAGATAGACAGGAATACATAATCTAGTATCACCCTTTAAGAACATGATTATTCATAACAGCATTGGTTCTCCTCGTATTTAAGATTTCAATGTACTTAAATAGTTGTATACTGTTTTATGTCAAAGTGAGGACAGCCTGTCTCTTATATAAACCTAAATAATTGTGTGGATTCAAATGTGGAATCACAAATCAAGTGAAGAATTTTCTCTCTACCCCACAAGTCTAATGGTGTCAGTAGCATTACTGCTATAGTCAGATCTTCTGAGCATGAGTAAAAGTGGTAAACTGATCCCTAACTTAAACTTGAAAGATATAGAAGTGGAAATTGGTTTAGAAATTGACTTTTTTGTTGATAAGCAAAAAAAATATCCCTTCTAACCCCAGGTAGGTATAGATGAAAGTGATTTATTATCAAGTAAGCTGGCTGTACAAGAGCATTAGTTCCAGATGACATTCTACACATTTGCTGCATGTAAACCTGTGTATAGGAACCACTCCATTAGCTATAATGAACCAATCAGTAGGTGTTCAAAAGTAAACAAATAAAAAGTCCACAAGAATGCGAGTCCTCACAGCTCCCAGAAAGAAATAGTCTGAAAAAGAGTAAAAAGGCAGAGATCTGCCATTTTCAGTAGGATTCTTCAAAACTAAAATATATATGGCTGGCATTTATATAGTTAGAGATAATACTAGAAGACCTAATGGTCACTTTTGGCTTTAAATTCTACGTCCGTGACAAAAATTAGGAAGTACATTACTTCTCAAGTTTAGGAGGAATATCAGTCTCCCAAATGTCTGAGGGGAGAGGAAGTCATTGACCATCAATATCAAGCGAAATTAAATTCTTTAGTCATCATGCTGCACATGCAAAAATATCCTCATCCTGATTGGGAAGGTCTGAATCATGGTTTCTAATCCATACACACAAATGAGAAAAAGCTTGAGAACAAAGGCAATTCTAGAAATATCTACCAAAACCCCATAGCTAGATCCTTATGAAATAAAGAAATGAACAGCTTGGAAAAATGGAAGCAAAGAAGACTGAAGTAATAAGATGGAAAAGTATTGTTCTGTAGCTGACAGTGGGTAAAACTCAGCTGGAAACTCATATACCACCATTGGTATCAGCAAAAAGGTTGGTTGACATATTTTGCCATCCTAATCTTTGCACCAGCTTCTAAGTGGGACTGCTGAGTTGCACACTAGTGTGACAAATGAGTGCACCTTTTCATTTGATGGGTATGAATGAAACCTCCCAAACTGGCAACAAAGGTCCATTCCTATTCTTCAAGGAAAAACTGTTCAAAAAGCAGCCCAACCCACAGCACTTTAATTTTACAGGGTATAAGGAAGGAGAATTACAGCATCTGGCTGAAGAGCTTGTATACCACCTTTGCTCAGCCCAAAGCAAATTAAAACAGCTGAGTTATAAACCCCACGGATGGAAAGGGGGCTACAGTAATGATATCCTCTTAAATACAGCCAAGTTGCTTGGGTGCCCCACATAACATAAATTGCTGAAGCACTCAAGTACTTAACTAGTTACAGTATGTGAAATTGGGTTTAATTTGACAACGCTGTATCTCAGCATTGTTTGCCTTGCAATTATATACATTGATTAGACTTTGAACATAATGAGCTCTTGCCTGAAGGGGTCTGACAACAAAAGCAATATTTTAGGAACTCAGGGCTGTAGGCTTGTAAAGCAAAAATTTTGCTTGAATACAGTCTCAAAGCAGGCTGTTTTAATAAGTTAATATTCTAAAGTCCTGTGGATAGAAGATGCAAGGCTTCGTTATAACTCCATATTAAGTAATGCAAATGTTATTTTTATTCTACATGCACATTAAACACATAATCCTCTCTTCTGTTGAAACAGCCCAGGTAGTAAACACTCCAAATGTATCTTGGGTTAATATGCACAAGATGGAAATTAAGTTACACTATAGCATACATTACAATAAAAACTAGTGAAGTGTGTAATTACTGTTACTATGCTGCATGTTACGGTATATAGCGCTCAGTGTAGCCACAGCGGTAACCATCTTAGTGTCACTGTCTTAATTATAGCAGTTTTATTGTTATTATTATTGTCTGTCTTCAAGCTTTTCCTAAATCCAAAGCTCAAATCCAGAAAGCAAAGAGGCATGTGCTTAATTTTAAGCAGGCGCTTAGTCCCATGGAAGCTAGTAGAATTACAAAAACTTTAAAAATACACCTTTTGGAATGAATAGGATTAGCTTACATCTCAAATTGGTGATAGGCACATCAGGGATTCATATTACCTTCAACAGAAACATTAATTCAGTGAAGATTCTAAACCTGAGATTTTGTTGCCTACAGGTGATTTAATTTCCATTGAACAGTCCTAACAAGTTATCTATAGTCTCCACATCTCCAGCACCTTTTGACCAAGGCTGGAAAAGAAATACAATTGGTGTTTCACCAATCCAAATCTGAAGTCCTTTAGGCGTAGCATGCCTAACAGCCTGCCTGTATTGTTTATTTTAGCTGTTTCTTCTATATTTTTTTTGCTTTGAAAGAAGAATGGATTCTTTTGAGAAATGCTGTACAAAAAAATTGGGCCCAGCCTTCCAAATGCTGACTGTTAAAAAAAGGGAAGATTTGAAAATGATTGTCAGTAGAATAGCAATATTTTCATTACAGGGGCAAGTGTGGGAAGGTCCATATTTATTTGAAAGGTTGGCTTCTGTGGGAACGTAACGGAAGATTGGCGAGGAGGACTGTAAATATGCTCAAGTGACTCGCATGTGGGATGCTGGAAAACACATCTGTCACACTAATTGTTGCTTAGTTTTGTGTGCTCAACAAGTAGAACATGTGCACTTAGGTAACATAGGCCTGGGGTGGACTCAGGGGCACCTTATCAACCACGCCTGGGATTCTTGCCCTGCTGTTGAAGAGATCAAAGCACAGCAGAAAACTCTGCCTGCCAGAATCCTTGACATACAGGCCCAAACAGCAAGTGGGAGCTCTCTTGCTCCCTCACTCCCTTACTAACAAGGACTCTCTTGCTAATAAGGACTCTCTCTTCGCGGTGCCTGCGTCCCCTGCTTGCCTGTCTCTGCCCAGGTGCTGCTTCAGAGGTTCTCCGATCCATGAGCTATTGATATTAAATTTGTTCTTTGCCCTTAATCCATGGTTTTGTGGTTGTTCCTGCGTCCTGCCTGCATCGGCTTACGCAACTTCTCACAGCAAAAATGGAGGACAAGTTTCTCAGCACTGTAAACCCACATAACTTTAACTTCTACATTGGCTGAATATTTTTTAACTGTATCGACTCAATGAAATGGAAATGTTTTTATTCACTTATTTCACAAAAAGCTAACTATAAATGAAAAGAGGGGGGAGTGCTACATCCATTTTTAAGTATGCTATTGGCAAGTATTGTATCATCTCTGAGTTAAATATCAACACTCCTGGCAGATGGGCAAGTTAGGCAGATAAGACTCAGATTTTCAGAAAGCACAGATATAAGTGGGGAAATACCAGGGCTAGCAAAGAGAAAGCTACAAAAAAAAGAAAGATAGGACCTACACCTATTCCCTAGGATGCGTTCTTGTAGAATTGAGTGACACTTTTTCCTATGAATAGTAAATTGTCTACATAAAAGATTACCAACTCAAGTGAATAACTTTGGGCCAAAAAAAGAGGGATTTTTTAAAGTAAAAATATTTTACATACATCTCTTTTCAATGAAATGCTTCATTTTCAAAATGCCATGACATTTCATTTTACCATTTTTAATGAAAATTTTTAAATTTTTTCTTCTTAAAATGTCATTTTTGTTATAGAAGGACCTACAGTAAAAAAAGGTAACAAGAAAATTGGACAAGATTATCTGAAACTAATTTAAACAGTTTTTCAATTTTATTTGTTTTGCCAAAAAATGTTTGTTTTATTTTCATTTAACTGAAATTTCTAACTGAGTATTTTTATTTCTGCAGCTTAAGTAAAACTTTACCCACTTTTTGTGGATATCTAACAACTAAAGAATTTTGAGAAAAAAAATAGATGTGAGTGCTCCCTGAAACCAGGCAGTAAGATATGGCAGCCATTTATCATCTGATATCAATAAGTTATTGAGTAAAATTCTAACCAGAAGACCTGTTTTATGTAGATTCTTTTACTAAATAAAAAAGCCTTTAAGAAGATACTGTCATCTGCCACAGAACAGCAATAACTTCTGATTCAAGAATTTCTCCCAAATGAGGAAACAAAAAGAAGTTTTCCATCTTAGAGATGAAAACCCTAGCCACTAATTTATTTGATCTAGTAGAGCAAATCTGTTTCAAAACCATCCCATCTTCATCTGCTGTTTGTGGCCTCCTGATCTTGAGGGCATGAAATTTGTATCACCAAAAAGCTACAGCAGGAGAATAGCAGCTGGGGCTCAGAGGGGAGGTAGGGCTCTGAAAAGCCTGGTGGTCCTTAAAATTTAAGATGTATTTTCTGACAGAAATAGCTGCTAAAACCTCTGTACCTGTGGGAAGCACTGATTCCAGAGTTTCTCTGAATGAAGTGCCAGGGCTGGATGAAGAGGCACAAACAGAGAGATTCATCAGTATTCATTTCAGATTTGCAAATGGCAACTGTTTGAATTTCAACAAGTCATTCTCAGACTTAGAAACACAGAATAGAATTTATTTAGGTTGGAAAAGACCTTTAAGATCATCGAGTCCAACTGTCAACCTATCACTACCAGGTCCATCACTAAACCGTGTCCCTCATTACCACATCTACACATCTTCTAAATGCCTCCAGGGATGGTGACTCAACTACTTGCCTGGGCAGCCTGTTCCAATGCTTGACAACCCTTTTGGTGTAGAAATTTTTCCTAATAGCCAATCTAAGCCTCCTGTGGTGCAACTTGCGGCCATTTCCTCTTGTTGTAGAGAGCTGTAATGTCTCCCCTCATCTTCCTTTTTTCCAGATTAAACAACCCAAGTTCCCTCAGCCGCTCCTCATAAGACTTGTGCTCTAGACCCCTCACCTTCATTGCTCTTCTTTGGATGCATTCCAGTACCTCAATGTCTTTCTTATAGTGAGGGGCTCCAAACAACACAGTACACAAGGTGGGCCCTCACTAATGCCAAGACCAGGAGGACAATCACTAACTGTCTTAGTCCTGCTGGCCACACTGTTTCTCAGGCGCTATGATTCTGTGGTTCCATTAGTGGTACATAACCAAGGTTCAGGAATTCTTGCACCATCTGCTAAATACTGATATTTAAATCTACGTTGCATTTTTTATTTATTAATATAAAATATTATAGTTGATTGAATGTTTCAGAGGATTACTTTTCTGCATACAATCTCAGTTTGTGTATGCAGTGACTTGATATACTCTGGAGCTTCACTTTAAGTCTCTCAACTTCGCAGGATTAATATTTTCTTCTGGAAAATAGGGCTAGCAACAATAATAATCTTGACATACCTCACCTGTGAATGAACATGTGGTATAAATGTTAAACAGCCTTATTACTCCAAGTTCTTTAACAGACACCAACCCTTTCTCTGATACCATCAGACATATTTTCAGCTTCAGCAGTTTCCCTGTATTTCCAAGGCAACAGGAATTTCTGCTCAGTAGTGTAGATTTTTAAAGGCCTGTCACTCCAAGACTCTGAGATACTAGGGATTGAAAAACCTCATATAGTGGAAAATTTTGACAGGTTTTCCACCAAGTGTAGTCCACTAGTCAGCTCATGATTCAAGGATACAGTTTGAGGTGTAATATTTGCAAGGCAAGGAGTCAAAAGCTTCCTCCACACAGACATTTTTAGCAATCAAACCCAAAGTAGTGCATTTACATCTCTGACCCAACACACTATGGTGGTTTTGAGTATCATTGCTACCTATAGTAACAGTCAAGTGCGACACCCATGCTGAGAATTTGGAACTTTTTTCCGAGCCTTTCAGTAGTGGCACTATGATTATATATAGAAAAAAAATGTCAAACTTTAGCCCTTCATTGAATCTTATGTCCTAGAGGCATGTGAGTTAGTCGGACTGTGTCCTGCCTGCCAGGAGAATGGAAAGCTGACATTTTGCAAACTAGTAACTTCTGCAAATCATCCTATTCAAAGGATTTACCATAAATACAATAAAAGTCTGGAGATCATTTGATTTCCACTGTTTATCAGTTAGTCATAAATGCTAAGCATGTTGTCACCTGGCATTTGATGCCAAAGAGGACATAAAAAGAATGGTTAAAATAGAATAAAAGAGCAGTTCAGAGCAAGCAATTCTAGTATTATGTTACATAGCGCAGGTACAGCAAGGCTTGTCTGTTCAGTAAGAAAAGTATTTGCCTTTTTCAGGGTGCTTTCAAGTCTTTGTCTGATGTCCACTAAAACAAAAAGACATCTTTCCACCTTTTTGATCTTTTTTTTGATATAAGATCAAGCTCTGTGTGGAGGAAATACAAGACGTTACACAGCTGTAGAAATGTGACACGTATACCTGGTGAGTCGGTGGATAAATGATACCTGAAGAGCTACAACTATCAAACAACAAGAGCAAATTTTGGCATATGCTAGGCAGACCTGATTGCTGTTCACCTCTCAAATAGAAGGTATGCTTCTGGACAAAAAACTCTGCCAAAAAGGGCCATTTTATGGGTATGGAAACTCTGAGCATTCTAGATTGGGTTTATCTCCATAATTTTGACATCTACAGCTAGCTGCAGGCATTATCACCAGAACTAGTCAAGCTGACCTTCTTTTCCACCCAGTGGAAGTAAATGAGCACATCCAGAATCATTACAGTGACCTGTCTCTCCAGTGACTACTCTCTCCAGACTAGGGTGACTACTTCAGGTGGGAAATCAAGTATACAAACGGGACTTCCTAGATACGCACAACTGCTTAATACCAGAATTCTTTGTATCCAGACCAAACACTTGGTTGGTGAGATTAGTTATCTTTACTAATAGACCTCTGCATTCTTCTTTGAAATCTGAGATATTTTCCTAGATGTTTTCAATTTCAAATTCCAGACATAAGCTCCTTTTGTAACATGTATCACTATGTGAGGATGTGTCAGAAACAAATTTTTCATGGAAGGAATCACTGGATGCAGACATTTTTAATTTTTTTTTTTCCCCAACCTCAGGCATGATGCTACAGACATAATTTTCAAGAGGAAATTTCAAAGGTAGCCAAATAAACAAACAGTCTAACTTGAAGTGATGGTATGTACCCAAAGCTACTATTGGGATTAGTAGTTGTTACAGGTACTCTGTATGTTTATCTAATTCACTTTTCTATCAGTGTTGAACTGCAAGAGCCATCATTAAAATAATTAGTGATTTTGTCATTATTGATCTTCAGATGTGTAGCTCACGATAACTTGAATACTCCAATTTTCAGGTGACAGGTAAAAGTTAATTTTTTCCTCATTGTACCTTAGCAAATATTTACAGCAGTAAGAGTTTTATTGTAAGCATATAATTGTATAAGACTCTTCATGACTGCACATGCTCAGGGCTTATGGTTTTACATCTCTTCTCAGAAGTACAGGCATGGCAACAGTAGAAGTGCACAATATAGGTACATCTTTAAAAGGAGCAGAGTATGACAGCAGCTGTTGCAATTTGAAGTGAAAGCAACAGCAAATGAATGCATCTAGCAGCTGCTTTGTATAATGTCAATTATTTTATTCCAGGTAAGAGGAGTAAAATGTTCACTATAGCATGTGGGGAAGTGGTCAAATCCTGTGCTACAATAGACTGGGGAAAGAAATGTGATAGGAAGTAATATTTCTCTTGTTCAAGCTGCTTACATTTGAAATTCAAGCCCATTGACTATTCAGTTCATAATCAGTATCAAATTTTGCATTCACATTTTTCTGTGGGTGACACATTACTTGCAATAATTGTCAGAGGATTGTTTGAAAGATAAGATTTTAAAAGTATCACATTTCTAGTCTTCAGCAAAACCACATCATGCCCTCCATCTTTAAGCAGATTTTTTCAATCCATGTATAAACTACTTTTTGTCATTAAATGATCCATTTTTTCTAACAGTGGACTACAGACCAATATGAGCTGTTTACCCAAAGGGTTACATTTTGACGTCAGAGTTGACAGAGGCAAAATTCTGTTCACTACTGAAAATTTAGCCATGATCATTTTAACAGATAGATTTTGCCTTTTCAGCTCCATCTCAGAATCTATAAAGGAGATATGTCATTTTTTTTTTTCTCCTCATTTAATAAAAAGTTACAGTTCGGTTCAAAAGTGTCATTTTAATATTTCCACCCACTCTTGTTCAGTTTGGCTGCTATGGAAGAAGGAAAAGGTGTTGTGCATTCCTAAATAGGCACTGGTGAGCAGATGGACTCTAGCTAAAAAATTCTGGGTGAGAGAAATCAGAAGTGTTTCATTTCCATGTCTGCTCTATTGGCAATGCAAACTCTGGTTCTGCTCAGACGTGCAGATTCCAAGAGGCGTGGAGTGGGAGAATGGAGATCTCAGAAGTTTCTGTGAAGTTTCAGAAATGCAGTGAAAAATATGATGTATTGTGAAAATGTGGAAAGTGTGAAAAAAAAAAGCAGAGAGCAAAATCTCAAGAGCATAATTTTGCAATTACAAATCTGACTGCACATGCAAACTCAGTGCCTGCTTACTATCACTATACTCCTAAATTTCCAAAAGCAGCCATCAGGATAATGAAATGGGCCAGGTCTAAAGCTGACATTGTGGTTCAGCATATTTAATCAGACCTTTTCACTGTGTGTCATTTCTTCCTCCTTACATACCATCTTCCTTGCAAGATGTTCTTAGCTTGGTAATTGGCAGCAGAGTACTAAAGACTTGTTTTTAATAATTATTCCCTAAAGACCTGCACATTATTGCCTAAAGACCCAGATCAGATTCTGATTGTGCTGGGTTTGCAGAAACAAAGCAGAGAGATAGTTAATGGTTAAAACTTGTTGAGATAGGAGACTATGGATTTTGTATGGAGCAGGAATTATATTGCAAACCTTTACCTTCCCCAGCAAGGAAATGCTTCCCTGGGTCCCTTGCAAATTAAGGTCAGTTATGAACATTGTAATTACCCAGAGGCAAAATAGAAGGGTACCGAATCTAATCCAGAAATTAATAAACTATATTCTGTCCCTGTTCCTGTACGTTCACCACTACATATACAAAAAGGCATCTTGTCTCCGGAGCTTGGTTTCACAAGGACAAGTTGCTAGTGAACGAAGAGGAAACGAGATAAAATCTTTCCCTTCCCCTACTCAAACACGGTTCATGAATCACGAATTTAGTCGATCCCTCTCCAACTGAGACTATGAGGCTTGACTACATCACATCTTCAGAGAATATCTATCACATGGAAGAGGAGGAGGCCATGCAGACCATCCTTGTGTTACTGTAAGGCCTGTATGAACCAGTCAGAAGCCTTTCTGCAATTTATAGATCAAAGCA
The DNA here is from genome assembly GCF_001431845.1 of Calidris pugnax. Taxonomy (NCBI): domain Eukaryota; kingdom Metazoa; phylum Chordata; class Aves; order Charadriiformes; family Scolopacidae; genus Calidris; species Calidris pugnax. Next base: position 11,555,659 of record NW_015091064.1, read on the forward strand.
GACAACATTATCAAGCAGTGTTTTTTATCAGCAACTTTGAGGAGAAAGAAACAGGCCTAACTTTGATCCCAGGAAATTAAAGTCACATGCTAGGCAATACATGTCACCCGCCTGCTCCTAGATGCATGTTCATAACCTGAGATAAACATTTCTCACCACGCTGCCTTTATTGTTAGATAATATAGATTTCCCATCTTAAAAATATTGCTATCAAGTATCTCATAACGCCTGTGCCATAGCAACCTGTTAGTGTGATTTACTGTGTCAGGAGACAATGGGTATTTTATTGTTTGACCCCTTCTGCTCTGGCAATGTAGGTTATTTTTTTTCATAGGAGCTGTTTTATTTAATCTTACAGCAGGTAGTATTGAATCTTCACATCATTTTTTTCCCTTATCAACGTGTGCTTTTAGAGTAAATAGCATAATGAAAATCCAGGATTTCACAGAAAGGCACCCACTTAAACAACTCTGCACTCTGTTATCTCAGAAAAAATCTGTCTCTAAAAATGTATGCATTAAAAGCAATTCAAGGAAATCTTTTTCTTTAACATGTGAAAGTAATTAGCAATTCCCATAATTAAACCCATTAAGTTTAATGAGAAACCTTCAAATTGCTTGAATGGGATTTATCTCCCTTAAAAGACCAATGTCACAACTACTGAGTGGCCGTCATGGTGACCACCCTGAGAATCAAGGCTCAAGAATTTTTTGACTGGTTGGGAATGAAGTTAGCACAGTAAATTTGAAAGGTGGGAAATAACCACCATCTTGCCCCTTACCTCATAAGCATGAATTCCTGCAGCATGAGCTAAAAGTTGAACCACAAGAAGTTGAACCATGCAATTGTCACCGTAAGACACTCTAGTCTCTGGGAACCAGGCACAGAACGACAACACTCATTCATTAGCAGAATTAACACGTATGTCCAAAGAAACTGAAATAAAGCTCAATATCAGTGCCTGAATCAAACTTATCATTGATGTTCCATTTGTAACATTTGCTTAAGTTTGGGACCTCTAGGCTGGCGAGTCAACAAGTCTAGGAGTCTCCATTAAGCCGACTGCTTCTGTTAAACATTTTGAATCTGTCCCAAAGGCTTAGAAACAGGGTGACTTACACAACATACTTATGAATGCCAAAGCAAGAGTCCTAAAACAGTGATCTCTCTGACAGCAGCAAGAACTGCTTGTGTAGGAAGGAAATATAAGTGATCAGTTACACTTCCAATAAGCTTTCATGAAATAGGGGCTTCCAAAACTCTTCACGAAAAATTAAGTCAAGGCAGCCCTGCCTCGGTATTAATCACTGAGGCAAATTATCTGCTATGCCCCTGAGACTATAGTCTACATCACTGATGCCAACGTGACAAAGGAAAGTTTTAAGATAGGATATAAAGGAGAACAACAAAGCGGCTTTGTTCATTAAGCACTTTTCCCAAGCTGAAGAGATAGCTAGGGACTGTTTCTTTGAAATCTAGCAAGCACATGACTGTGAGCTGCTGTCAGAACAGCTGACCCCTCAGTACTGAACAACAGGTAGCAAGAGAAGAGATAAGCCAGCTAGGTTCCCTACAGTATTAGTTTAAAACTTGTTTGAATGTTTGAAACTATATTTGAAAATGTTAGAGAAGAGGTGTAGAAAAGCAGTGGGACAGGTCCAAAATAACAAATGAAGAGGACTATACTGGGAGTAGCGTTCTGACTTTCAATAGTATTCCAACTTTTTGCACTGTAATGGAGAGGGATTTCAGAGATGAATACACTTTTTTAGGCTGAACCTGAGGAGGATGCCACAGCCCAAGGCTTTTGAAGAAAACCCTGTGTATTGTATCATGTTTCTCATCATAGTGCTGTTTCTTTAATGTACAATGTGAAGGAGGGGAAGGGAAAAAAACCCTTAGAGTATTCCCTGAATAGTTTTCTCATATTCATCATCTGATATATATGGACCTGTCAAGTGAAGGTTCAGCTGTTACTTTCTTTCTGCTGGACTTCTAGTCACAATTTTAACCATGTCTTGCATTCAATCTGAATCAATTTAGGATCATCAGGTTTGAGACTTTCAGTTCAACAGAAAACATTAATAAATGGAAGAATTAATTCTAGCACAGAGTAGATCAATCAAATCCTCAGCTAGGGAGATACTTACACATGACTGTGTCTCTTTGTCTTTTTCTCATGGGTCAAAAAATCACCACACTGCTACTATGGTAACAACCAAGAAAAAAGAAATTAGGCAAGAACCCTAGTTAAAGTGACAAGACAGATGCTGCAATTTTGTTTGCAAACAGAGAGTGTTGAACTCTGCTCCATAGCCTCTTGTGGTGGAGAAGAGGGAGGGGGCGAAGAAGAAGGGTTGGTTTGAACTAATTAATGTATTCTCTGGTTGTGAGTCACCCGATCTCTGAGAAGACGGTTTCATAAAGCAGAAAAACAATGTGCGCTGGTTGATTAAATCTCTTTATAGAAGGGAAGAGATTGCAGGAAAGGAGGATGTGTTCCCTCTCCCCACTTCCATGCTCCTTGCCCTGCCCTCCCACGTGCTACAGCGCCCAGACAACTAGCGGGATTTACACAATTATGGTCAAAACATAACATTCCAGTGTTGTCCCTGGCCCATTTCATTTGCTCCTGTAGGCAGACTCAGAGAATCAAAATTTGTTGGTTACGGTAGGAAACACCGTCGGTGCCAAGGCAGGCATGTACAACCAGCACCTGCCCTTGTTGGAGTTTGAATAAATTAATAATTTCCTTATTACTTTGGGTCAGATACAGGATACACAAGTGTTCCATAAATGAGGAACTTATCCAAGAACCAGCCAATTTTTTGTAACCCTTATCCTTGTCTACCTTGGTAATTAAAGAAGTTTCCTAATCTTTCTGAAAGCTTTTTAGGAACCTGTGAAAGCTTAGCAACCTCCTCAGTTGAAGAACCATCACGTAACTCCCTAGACAAGCCCAGACTTGGTCATCATCATGTTTTGACTATTATTTTCATTATATAATATGGTGGTGCTAGTGTCTGGCAGAATAGGTTGACATGTTTGCTTTGGAAACAGGATTCTTGGGAGAGGGGCTGCCTCATTCCCAGTGAGTTTTCACTCATACTGTTCATTTTGCAGTCAGGTGTCCTAAAAGCAGATCACAAGGCAGTCTGCATGATGACTCCTCATTTTTCCTGTTGAAACTGGATCAAAATCCAGGCACTATCCTCCCTGTTGAAACTGGATCAAAATCCAGGCACTGACGTGAGTGTCTTGTCTTCAGAGCAAAAATGCAACACAGTGGGCATAGAAAATGCATATGGTGATGAGGAATCCTAGTGACTTGATTTACTTTTTTATTGTTCATATAGAAATATCCTTGTCTAAATGGTAAAATTAGGAAAGGGTTTAGATCCCTGTATATTAGATTCCTGCCAAATACATTACCATTCATTATTTTTCTTTGTAAGTAACTCAGTTAGTTATCTGAACCTGACTGGTAAAAAAACAAGCTAGAGTAAAGGCTTCTCACGTTCCAGATACATTTCTTTGATTTTGCCTGAAAAATACATTGCTCTGATAAGTGCCCATCCTTAGAAGGTGATGGAGAAGCAGAAACTCTACTTGCCTTGGGTAGATTCATTGCATCCTTGGTCATTTATTATATAGACATCACTTCCTGGTTTCATATGTTCCCATCACATTCCGTCATAAGGAACAGGCATTTTTACAGAACTAGTTATTAGAAGACATGAAGAACTTACCAGTCCTTCAGTTCAGCCTAATAATGTATCTTCATAGTTAAAAAAACTACTTACACATTATTTCTGATTTGAAATAGTCTGGCTTTACCTTCTAGCTGGTGTTTTTTTGATATACCTTTCTCTGTTCAGATAGGAATCACTAGATGATGGGAGAGTGAGGCACAAATATCATCCTGTTCCTTAAACTGCCAAACTGTGGGCTCCCTATAAGAAAACACAGAGAATGGATCATTCATTGAGATTCCTAGATTAGCTGAGCATATACTGTACGTATTAAAAATGGCTGTGACATGCTAGATTATGGATGCGCTGCCTTATGTCACATCAAAGCTATCATAAAACTAGTCTGTCATCTTGTAAATGACAAAAGATTTCTTTTTTAAAAAAAAAAAAAGAGCAAATACATTACTTCATATTCTCCCTGTCAATTTGGAGTCTGCTTAACCACTGCCTTTTTATAATAAAATATAATGCTGCAAGAAATGAGCATTTTATGCATATTATTATCATATTTATTTTTATATTCAGCTACTCCTACAGTATAACTCAGTGTGGTAAATAGCTCATGCTAATTACTTAAAAATCCATTAGATTTTAAGTCTCATAGCAGATGCAAACACCATTTCAAATGTTCTCATTGTGTTGTCTACATAATTCATGAACTCTTATTAGAATGCAGACTCCAAGTGGGCATTTGGTGTGTGAGCTACACTCTCCAGCTTTTTGTGTGCTCCTGAAAAAGTGGAATATACGCCTACGGAGCCTCAATACCAAATCCTTCTGTTCAGCAGCTATGTTGACCTATATTAAAGAGTGGGAGGTCATGTAGTCTAGGAAGATGCTGGAGATGTTGGAGTTGTACAGGCACAGAAGAGTTCAGTCACTACCAGAATCAGGGCTGGGATGCCTGAACAAATGACCAGGAGGGATCTCACATTTCAGTCCCCAATACCGGACCTATTACATTATTTTATTCATGGAATCTTATGGAGTCCATCTTGTTTCTTTTTCATTACACCTATTAATCATGGGGAGTTCACAGTCTTGTGGCAGCCCAACCTGACCATCAAGAGTGCAGAATTGACCTGACCCAGCCCTATCTCTACCTTGATGTGAGCTCAGCCACTATGTGGCTGAGGATGGCACCCTCATTAGCGTAGCATTCGTCAACTTTGGATGTTGGTTCCAATGGGCACTGTACATCTTGTGTGGTATCTGCAAGACATTCTGGGATGTCCTCAGGTATTTAAAATGGCACTAGATACCTGTGCTCAGGCACCTGAATAATTTCCTATGTATATGAAATTTAGCCATTTGAATCAAAAGTAGATACTTTGGGTTCCATTTATAGGTGAAATTAGGCACTGATTCATCCCAGCTATGCTAGTTACCTGTCTAAGCATGATATGTAGTGCCCTTTGGAAATTAATATTCTCTCTTAGCTGTAGAAAAAATTTAGAGTAACTAGCTCTAGGTAACCAACATTTATATTGCTGCAAGGAGGCAAGAGGCCTTAGGTCTACCCATTATAGGAATTTGATAAAAATTCAGTGATCTATAAATAGTACCCTGACTCCCAAAATAAATTTTTCTTAGTGTAGCAAATAACTTTTTTTCACCCAAAATGAATCAATAATTCCCCTTTATTGTCTCCATCTGTAATATGTGTGTAACAAGATTTCCATTGTTCTCCAAAATATTCTGATACTGAAAGTATTAACCATTGTGAAGTACTCTTTAACTCCCAAAATGGGAACCCGTAAGTACTTCACATAGTCACTTCTCCAAGTATAGCTGTACTTTAAGAACAGACCTCTGCACCCCAGTCAGCTTTTGTCTGGCAAAGCCCACCAGATCTGAAGATCCTGTGGTTTTGTACTCATATTCAAAACTCCACTTTTCTAAGTTTAGTGTCTTGCAGGTAAATGGATACATGGTGTGCAAAGCACAGACAGTCAGCATATTTTAGTGTTCTTTATACATATTTTAAAAGCTTTCATATAGTACTTTGGCTATTTCTAACTTTTATGCTTCAATTCCCTATTCTATCCTGTAATATTTTATCTACCTTCTCTGATCTTGCACTTTGATAGGGGTAGAAAACCTTTGGGAGAATGATCTAACATTTCTTGCTATCTTTGGGTTTTTTTGGTGTTTTTTTTTCCCTCCGATATGCTTGTTTAGTTGTATTCTTGCCACTTTATTTAATATATTTTGTGTATAACAAATATGTCATGATTTTTCCTTTCTTAGCAGAAAACCACAGAATCAGATTTGTTTTCAACTTTAACCCTTCATTTTAACCTAGAAGGAGTTACAAACATTACCAAATAGTCCTAATCCAGGTAGAAGACAAAATGGCTTAACAGAACATCACCCCTTTCTTTCTTCAGGCTTCTTGAAAGCCTCACTGTATAAATACTTTAAAATCAGTTCCTCCAGTCCCCCACTTTCATCACAATATATAGTATCTTGCACAGTCCTACTGAGCTTGGGGAGAATAGCTGTAGGGAAGGGAAATATTTAAGGAGGGCTTGAGATCCTATAACCGCAACTAAGAAAAAGGAACTTTTGCCTAGAAGCACTTACTCTTTGTCAAACTCTAACCCAGATTGCCTCCACACTGACGAGTGCTGAACTCACTGGTACTTATTCCAGTTGTGTTTGTTCTGAATTGTTCAAAGTCTTGATATGTTCTTGAGTATTTTAACCCTCAAACATGAAAGATCCTTTTATCACTTAGGTCTCTCATGCTTGAATCTGAGTGTAGACACGTATTTTTTCTGGTCCAGTCTTACATGATAACAGTGCTAGAAATTCAATTACTTCCCTCAGAAATAGTTTGATAACCATAATAGCTCTCATATTTCTTAAACTTTCCTTATATGTAGTCAATTTTTGTGTTCTATGAATCTTACCTTTTAATTCATACTTCCTGTCTACCAATCTTGTTTCCACTCTTCAAACACAAATGTATTTTAAAGAACTCATATGGCACATTTCTCTGTGCATCATATTCCTGGGACTGATATAAGTCTGTGTAGAGAAGTTTCTCAAATAAGCTGATAAATAGTAGATTACTTCTGTTTTGGTGATGACTATGGCCTGAAACAAGCTAATGACTATAAATTTTTAAGTGTTGATGGATTTTATACTACACAACTGCTTTTCTTAGATAACTATTGAATAATTAGAGAGGTTTTGTTGTTCATCAGTCTAATGTATTACCCAGCTCCACAGAAGTTATTAATCACTTTAGAAGAAAAACATCTTATGGCTTGGGATTCAAGACTTTATGATTGCGCTTTAGATCCAAAAATTCTTGGTGAATCAGAAACAAAGACAAAGATGCTGCTGCCGTATTTTATTAAATGTTACAAGGTATTTTAGCTTTTACTTCATTTTTTGCTTCTTCATCTCCTTTGGAGTCAAGATAACAAACCATCTTCATCTCCATTTGCCTACAGCAAATCTGGAAATGGGAACTTTAAAAATGATACATGATGTCACATTCGCATAACATTCTATTTTATACCGCTGAAACATTGAAGAAGGAATAGAGCAAAATCCTTATCTATGAATGTACTATGCTATGAAAATTTATTTGAAATATTTTTCACATGGGTGATGAAAAACTCTGAAATTTCAGCAGAAGAGCAATAAGTAGTCTATAAGCTACATTCCCTGAAAAAAAAAGCCTGTTTGTGTATCTATTCTTATTGCAGGTTTTACTGTAAACATACTTCAAAGAGATTTAGAAATTCAATTTTCTTTCTGATCATTTTGTATTATTTCCATGATTTACATGGTTTTCCTTGGTCTACTTTCAATTTATATCTCAGTAGATTTTTAACCAATTGACATTTTAGCTTGCTTTACTAATGGTATAACTGTTAAAACATATCAAATTGTTCTATGGTTATTAGAAATATAACACAACATTTTTCTTACCTGCTGTTTCCACCTCTTTCCTTCCCTTCTTTTCCCTTCACTTGTAAAATACAGGTTTGTGGATATTGAAACTTTTAAAACATTTGATTTTCACTTGCTGATTCTTCCTGAGCTTGCCAGAGCCTTTCTTCTTTCAGATGCTCTCCAGGAAAACAAGTCATCACTGCCTTGTGAGAAAGCAATGACCCCAAATCCTGCCTTTCTCAGTAGCCAGACAATTCTACCACTGAGCATTTCAGATGAAGGTGAGGTATGCACCACCCTTCCAAGTGTGTCAATACTAGACCACAAGGTAGGCTTCAGAGGGATGACTAGAAGTAACAACATCATGCTCTTGGCCTTTCTGTACTTGCAAAACCTTAATATCACATCTGTTCTGTAGGAGGTAGTGTTTTATATTAGTTTGCTCAAAATTAATTTCTGCCTCCAACAGTAGGCAAACAGCATGTCTCCAACAATCAAAATGTCTTTCTTGTTCCTATTTCACCATCATCACTTCTTTTTTTTCCATACGCTTGGTGGAAAAAACCTTACCATAAAATGTCAATAAAGTCATCTATTGACCTTCCTTTCCTTTTCAAGATTTTTTTTCCTAAAAAATCTTTTAACATAGTTATGACATTGTAAGACACACAGGGAGAAAATGTGCGGGTGATGTTTGCATCCCTCTTACTTCAAAATGTATCTCTCCAAACATAACTCTTCAGCTTTCTAAAGCAAGACCTAACTATCTCTCACATGCTTTAAAAGTGAGTTGATCATAAATCTTCACTACTCTAAGAACCAATATTATCTCCTGTAATATTCTTAACTGTACCTTCCCCTGTACTTAGGTCTGTGCTGCAAATGTACATCACAACGTCTTCAAAAGTCTAGGATTTTGAGTTTTCACAAATAAGCACATTAAAGCAGTTTCAGCTCACTATTTTCCAAGTCATAGTTGGATAATGGGTACAACAACTATGCCCTGTTGAAACTCATGTTTTCGATCTATGCTTAAATTAAACTCAGTAAGGTTGATAAATTTTAAAATCTTTCACACAAATGGTTGATGTCCAGTGGAGTTTCTCAACCTTTATTTTCTGAACAAAGATTTGAATAAAAGAAGGGAGGAAATGGTGTTTAATGCAATGATATTTAATAAAAGGTTTTCTTTTTCTACTGACAATGGTTATTTCAGATCTGCTAATAATCTCTTTCCTGAGGACTCAGAAAATCATTTTTCCTTCTGAGATTGTATCACACTTCCAATACATCCTAGTTTCAATATTTTACGATGTTTAATCTGTCAGAATAGAATGTATTGATGTCATTCTTATCCACCCTGCACATTGGTTTATCGTTTCTCTCATTACACTTATATCGGACTAAATGATTTACATTGCTGTCTGCTTTATTACATTGTAGAGAAGAGCATTGCTGAGTCAGAACATACATTGCAATATGATAAAATTATTTTCCATGCATATAGTCACTCTTGTACTATTACTGTGACAATCTTTGTGAAAATGACAGATGATAATGTCTGCAGTACTTGGTCTGCTACGTTGATTTAAACTATCAGCCAAAGTCATTATTTTGAAACTTAAATATCTATGTATTGAATCTCTTCTCAGATTTACCTTATTAATTATAACAATATTACTCTTCTGTGATGTAATAATCCTTATCTCTGATCACTAGCTGTAAATAGCATGCTTCCTTACACCCAGAATGATCTGAGAAAAAGATCCTTTCTTAAGTTTAAAAAATTGTACCTTTAATTGCAGGTACAACATCTCATATCTGATCTTTTAAATAGGCTATTACTTTTAAAACATATCCACAAACAGTGATCCTGGGTTATTTTAGGGAAAATATTTATATTTTAAAGTACTACATCTAACGTTAACTAGTTGCTAGGGAAAAAACCCCAACAAACACATAAAGGTGACAACACTCTGGACTTCAGTTTTGGTGAGAATGTACAGCTGAAACAAGGAGCATGACCAAAGTAAAAATGAAAGATGCTTAATGTTTTTAGTTAACCCTTTGTGCAATGGTTGAGTTTCACACAGTTACATGTGCATATGTATTTGGATTAAAAAAAAACATGTAACATATAATTATTGTCATAATGTTACGGCAAATCAAAAACGTAAAGTTTTCTCCATTAAAGTCACAAAATGGTGAACTTCCTCTTCTCTGACTAACATTTTTTTATTCTACATATTTTTCATTTCTATTAGCAGTTGCTACTGCTGCTACAATGGAAGGTGTAGCACACTTATGATATTTAATATATGAAACATCATAATGTTTCATCTTTACTATTCATTTCTAGCTAATGCAATACAAACATTTAATGATGAATGAACTCTATTTTAAAAATAGTAATATACAATCTCAGATTGTAGCAACTGTTCCAGGACAGCTTTCAATAAATTATCAAGGCATCTCCAGTGGCCCCACAAAATATGACTGAAAAAGAAATAACTAAGTGAATTGTAAACCCAGCCCAAACCTCAACTTGTGTGTTTTTCCCAATGTTCCATTTCTCCATTGTTTTGTTAGGTTTTTAATTTTATGAAGTATTCCATATTTGGGTACCTAAAATAACTAACATTAAAAAAAAAACTCTTACTCAATGCAGTGCAAAAAACCTAATTTTATATTTTCAGGAATGGCAGAGATGGACCATGCTTATATAAACATTTAAACATTGTGATTGTTTAAACATTAAACATTAATGGTGGTGTAAATTGGACACTGCAAATTTGCTGATGATACATAACTCCGAGGAGTGGCTGACATGCCAGAGGGTCATTCAGAGGGATCTTGAGAGGCTGGAGAAACAGGAAGTGCAAAACCCTGCACTTGGGGAGGAACAACACTGTTTACCAGTACATCCAGCTGGAGCTCTCCAACTGGAAAGCAACTTGGCAGAAAAGGACCTGGAGGTCCTGGCGAGCATCAAGTTCAACATGAGCCAGCAAAGTGCACTTGCATATTGGCAACAGGGACGGACTGAAAGCCAGGAAGTTCCCTCTAAACATCAGGAAACATTTTCTTCCTGTGAGGGTCTACAAGCAGTGCCACAGTTTGCCCAAGGATGCTGGGGAGTCCCCCTCCTTGAAGGTACTCAAAAGCTGTCCTGGGCAACGGGCTTTGGGTGGCCCTACTTGAACTGGATAGTTCCTAAGGTCCCTTCCAATCTTAACCATTCTGTGATCTCTTTCCTAAACTCTTATCTTCCTGGTTTTCAGAATACAAATTACACAGTGGCTACAAGTTAGGCCTAAAAATAATAATAAAATAATTTAGACTGGTGAGTATACAAAAGTCTTTTGCAGCAATTAAACTTTACAAAGCCCATGAAAGTATCTACAGCTTGCAGCGAAAGCCTCCCTAGAGCTAATATTAAGAATGGTTATTCCCTTATTCAAGCAGAGCCACTTAGTTTCTGCTCTGCAATTTGCATCAAGCACAAAAAAATAAAGGCAATGTCAAGTTGAAACTTTTCCCATTTTAATGGAATATATTTTACCTTTCAAAACGGATTACTTCGCTTAAAAAGAGTTCTAATAACAGAAAGAAAATTAACGAAATTTTCTGCAGAAGCTCCATGTGAAATGAAACATCTTGCTTTAGTAGAAACAACACCTTTCATTATTCAATTTATTCTCTGTCTCTGAATGCCTCAAACCCAAAACATTTTAGTTTCTGTTCAAGCCAAACTGACCAGTCCCCCATTTTTCTTTATTTTGACCACTGAACTCAAAAGTACATTTGACCACCTTTATTTCAGTATTATTAAAATTAAAAGTTGCATATATGCTTAGGGTAGACTCAAGTATTATTCAATAACTCAAGCTGTGTGAAACCAACACAAACAGAAAGGAAACACTAAAACACTTTCTTCACAAACAGAAATAAAACGCTAAAACCTGATGTGTTTTCTCCTTTCTTATTTCCTAAAATCAAGAGGTTTTCATATTTATGTCCAACATTTTCTGTATTGTTCATCCCTCACCTAGAGTTATGGGATTGATTCACATAAATTTGTTATTATTTGGTCATTTAAAAACTGAACTGCGAATATTACCTTTCTGTTTTGTACAACTCACTGTTTCTTTGCAATTGGGCTGGGATCTAACCCTTGACTCTGGAGGGATAGTTCTTCCCATCCTCAAGCAGTTTTCTAAAACAAGCCAGATGAAAAACTCCAACAGTACGATTTTTCTTTGGCTACACACGGCACCTCCAGTAACTTCCTCAGGTACAGATGTCTATATTGAAGATGTCTAGAGTTAGCTGAGATTAATCCCACTGCTAAAGTTAGGTGGTATGTATTCACCTTTCATGTATAAGAAATATGTGGGGTTTATGGCTATAGCAAATACACTGCAGTTTCTTAAAATATCCTTTGAGGATACTAAAAAAATCTGTAAGCATACCAAGAATGACTCTATCATATCCAGACAAACACAAGTAAGAAAAAAGTACCATTCTTTAGACAACTTTGTAGAACATTATGGCTTTTTAAAAGCAGCAGCAGAACCTTTTTCAACCACATTTCAGCCCATGATGTTTCCATCTACCGTTTAACAATGGTTGTACTTATTTCATAACAGTTTATTTAGGTATGATTGTTTATCCACACCAGTCAAAGCAATCCTATTGTGGCAAGATGCAGGATGTTTGTACAAGATTAGCACCTGCTCATACACCTTTTTATTATAAAATGGAAGAAAACACAAATAATTTTAAAAACAATCATGTAGCTTTTGTTTTTTCTCTCTTTGTGTAAATCATTCTAAGTTTCAATAACCTCTTGAAAAAAACATCACTCCTAGGTTCTTTTCAACTCATAACTCTTTCTTAAAGTTTTTCTATTATTTAGAGGCAATTGGTTATTTTGTTAGTGTGTCAGAGCAGGTACATTGAAAAAAAAAAATACTACTGACTACTGAATGGTGAAATATCCATAGACTAATTACAAGCAGGAAAACTGAAAAAGGAGGTTATATGTTTGGCATAAATTGTCAAAGTATCTATAACGTTGTTGGAACTATGTTGATTTACACCACTAAAAGATGTAGCACTAGTTGTGTTTGGCTCCATGTATGATTGCATAAAATTTGTTCTCATCGTGGTTTAGGATATGCTTGGTGCTGCTTTCTCCAGGTAAGTATCTAAAATGCAGTACTAAAACCACTTAGAACTGCAGGTTTTCATCCATTCTGAAAATTAGGTCAGAGTTGCAGAATTGTTACTTTATTGTATTGGAGTCTCTGTTTCCCCCAGAGGTACTTGCCTCTCCAGGTACCTACCCACCACTTAAACCATGTCCTAAAGACTTAATCTTGTAAAACAATGTTAGACTGATAATGCTAAAAATGTTCCTGCAAAATGTTAAAGGACAATCAACATGGCATACTTCCAGCATTAAATTCCATGTAGATGCCTTTAATTAATTCATCAATCAATGGTGGGAAAATCTGGTTCTGTTACCTTGATTCTCAGATCCTAATCAAAGGCTAATTAGCATTAAAAAGATCAACAAGCTCTCCTGGAATACATACCTAGAGTCATCCTGCTGGGTGTAAGGGGAAGAAGATGCTGATAAAGCTATTTAGGTAACTGGTACTTTCTACTTGGAAACTTTGTTTATTCAAGTCGGGCAAGAGAGGAATAACAGAGAAGATGGGATCAGAGTTAACTCATTGGATTCTAGAAGCATAGGCACTTTAATAAATAGTAGGGACTGAGTTTGTTTTAGACCTTATATGAAGGCTTAGGCAGATGTGAATTTAATTTGAAAACATTTTTCCTTACCATACTTAAAAACTATCCTCCTCTTATTTTCTATACTTCATCCAGAATATTCCTTTCACACTCACCTCAACAGAAGGAAAGATCAGCTCATTTTCATATGGCTGTCTCATGAGACTGGTCATGCTTGCAGGTTTTATTTATTGAGGATAACTCGCATATAGGTGGCTAATTTTAAGACCTAGTTGCCATTACTGAAACTTGATAGGATGAGTCCCACAAAAGTAGTGCAGCTATCAATGGCTACAGGCTGTTCAGAAGGGACAAGCGAGGAAGGAGACTTTGTCCTCTACATCAGAAATTGATAGATTGTGAAGAGCAGCCTCTGAAGAATAGCCTCAAGCAGGTTTAAAGTTTATAGATAAGAATTAGAAAATGAGGCAAGAGACTGGCATGGCTAAGTCAAGACCTGCTGGCCAAACTAAAGGGCAAGAAGGAAATGCACAGGCAGTGGGAGCAGAGACAAATATCCTGGAAAGGGTATAGGGACGCTGCCCAGTTGTGTAGGGATGAGGTCAGGAAGGCCAAAGTGCAGCTGGAGATGAAGTTGGCAAGGAATACAAAGAGTGATAAGGGTTTCTACAGGTATGTCAGCCCAAAAAGGAAGGTCAAAGAGAGTGTACCCCCGTGATGAGCAAGAGTGGCAAACTGGTAGCAAGGAATGAGGAGAAGGCTGAGGTCCTCAACAACTTTTTTGCCTCAGTCTTTACTGACAGTCTCTCTCCCCACACCTCTCGAGTGGATGGACTGCAAGTCAGGGGCTTGGGGAGTAAAGTCCCTTCCACTGTACAAAAAGATCAGGTTCATGACTACCTGAGGAACCTGAACTTACAGAAATCTATGAGACCTGATGAGATACATCCCGGAATCCTGAGGGAATTGGCTGATCTAGTTGCCAAGCCATTCCATGATATTTGAAAGGTCACAGCAGTCAGGTGAAGTCCTCAGTGACTGGAAAAAGGGGAAACATTGCATCCATGTTTAAAAAGGGTAGAAAGGAGGACCCTGGGAACTAACGACCTGTCAGCTTCACTTCTGTGCCTGGGAAAATCATGGAATAGATCCTCCTAGAAGCTATACTAAGGCACATGGAGGACCCAGAGGTGATTCAAGGCAGCAAGCATGACTTCACCAAGGGCAAGTCCTGCCTGACCCACCTCATAGCGTTCTATGGTGGAGTGACTTCATCAGTGGACAAGGACAGAGCTACGGATGTTGTCTACCTGGATTTCTGTAAGGCCTTTGACATGGTCCCCCACAACATCCTTCTCTCTAAATTGGCAAAATATGGATTTGATGTTCGTTGAATGAAGAATTGGTTGGACTGTCATGTCCAGAGGATAGTGGTCAACGGCTCAATGTCCAGATGAAGCTCAGTCACAAGTGGTAACTCTCAGCAGTCCATACTGGGACCAGCATTGTTTAATATCTTCATCAACGACATAGTGGGATCAAATCTACCCTCACTAAGTTTGCTGAAGACACCAAGCTGATTGGTGTGGTTGGCTTGCCTGGGGATGGGATGCTATCCAGAGGGACTTGGACAAGCTTGAGAAGTGGGCCCGTGTAAACATCATGAGGTTCAACAAGGCCAAGAGCACTGGCTTGCACGTGGGTCAGAGCAACCCCCCAGTATCAATACAGGCTGAGGGGTGAAAGGATTGAGAGCAGCTCTGTCAAGAAGGACTTGGAGGTGTTGGTGGATAAAAAACTGGACACGAACTGACAATATGTGCTCACAGCCCAGAAAGCCAACTTTATCATGGGCTGCATCAAAATAAGCATGGCCAGGATGTTGAGGGAGGTGATTCTGCCCCTCTACTCCTCTCTCATGAGATCCCACCCCACCATGCATCTCTAGAGCCCTCAGGTCAGGAAAAACATGGACCTGTTAGAGCAGGTCCAAAGGATGGCCACAAAAATTATCAGCAAGCTGAAACACCTCTCCTCTGAGGACAGGCTGAGAAGTTGGAGTTATTCAGGATGGAGAAGCCTCTGGGGAGACCTTACTGTGGCCTTTTCAGCACCTGAAGGGGGCTTATAAGAAAGATGGGGACAAACTTTTTATCGGGGCCTGTTGTGATAGGACAAGGGGTAACAGTTTTAAAGTCAAAGAGGGAAGATTTAGACTAGATATAAGGAAGAAATTTTTCACACTGAGTGTGGCAAAACACTGGAACAAATTGCCCAGAGAGGTGGTAGATGCTCCATCCCTGGAAACATTCAAGATAAGGTTGGACAGGGCTCTGAACAACCTGATCTAGCTGAAGATGTCCCTGTTCGTTGCAGGGGGGTGGTGCCAGATGACCTTTAAATTTTCCTTCCAGCCCAGATCAGGCATCGGAAGGATTAAGACCTCTAAGTCTTATTCTGATAATTAAATACACTGGATCCTTGATTCCACCTTCTAAATGTCCTTTAATTGGGTTAAATAGCTAGTGAGAAATGCCATGTTTAATACATGTCACAAGCAAAGGTATACTGGGCCTACAAAATGATGGATATAAACTGGATGCTCATTAGCTCCATCTACTGTCACATTACTTAGTATTTGAATACATGTGCATTTCAGTCAATGGTGAGTATGTCAGTATTACAGCCTTTCCTGCAATTCAGTGGCAGTGGATTGTTATTTTCCCAGCTTTGGTTTTTGGTTTGTTTGTTTGTTTGTTCGTTTTTTTAAGAGGAAGGTTTCTTAGTGCAGGTCTTAGGTGCAGACATCTTGACTGAAAGACAAATTATTGTGAAACAGAACCGCAGATTTCAATCAGACACCACAGAACCCCCAGAATCTATAGAAAGGGTATGAATTCATCTATGTAAAGTTGAATTCTCAGGAAAATATATTCACTAATGTAATCAATGATGCAATACTGTGGGGTGTCATACATCAGGTGAGATGATCCTATCAGCTCTCAAACACTGCATAATGTGCAGAAAGGAGGCGGTGAAATAGGAGAGGGCAGAAGCCAACAGGGTCATAAACACATGAGGACCAGGACTTTGATTAGTATCAAGGACTGAATATGGACTACTTGCTCTGGTTTTGAGCTAAAGGAACAAAACCTTTTTTTCTGGTACATTTTTTCAGATTTTTTGATCCAGTACAAAGGAAATGTTGCACAATACAGAACACAGTAAACGGTACCAGCATGTCCTGAAGTTTGGTTCGGGTCCACTAGTACAAAGGGGACATGAAGTTACAACTGCTAAACATGTTTGACATCTTTAAAAGCAGGAATTGTATCAACCTATCTGCTGATGGGCTGGGGTAGAGATGGTGCATAAAGAGTTAGAGTTGTCTCAATTTCTTTTCAAGTTTCTATATTAAATACTTACTTGGTGTAAATCAGAACATTGCCAATGATTTCTGCTTTTATTCCCACAAAGTTAAAACCTTACCATACTTTCTGTGCATGTTGCCAAGATACAGTGAGTATCACAAAATTCTTGAGGAGGGAAAACACTTAAAGAAGCAAGAAAAAATATTTGAAATGGAAAGGCTATGGGATTGATATGCTCTGGAAATGAAGTAAGCCTTTCATTTCTGTAAAAGTCTTTGTACTTTTGTACAATAGCAAACACAATGGTCATCAGGTGTCACTTGTATCTCTCAACTCCCAAGCAAAATAAGAGGAACGACAATACAATAAAAAAGTCTTAGAGCCAAAGACATATACTACTACTACTACTACTACTACTACTAGTAATAATAATGATAATAATAGCAGCCTTCCTTTAGTTCAAGAGAAAATTTCTGATATCTTTATATCGATTAGACAACTGATTTTTTTATTAATGTGAAGCAGGCAAAAACCCTCAGGTAAAGACCAGGTTTATTTTTATGTTCAACATTAATTTAAAATTACATTTTTGTAAACAAATTCAATTTATCTTTTGTCATGTAAAACAGATTATTGTTTGCAAGATGAAGCTAGTCCATTTTAATTAATCATTGACTTAACACCAGAAGGTCTGGAATTTTCTTAATGGGTTAGAGACTTTCTGCATATTCACTATTCCCTTGGGCCATGATGGGTTTGGAAACTTGGTAATTATTTACATACTTATAAGTTAGTGCCTCAGCACCGTTACCAATACATAACTCTTCTGGGGTTAATACCAACCCCTTCTCCACACTCAGTTGCTCAGTGCTCCTCCTCTGTGCTTGCATTAGGCCATGGATGAGAAGTTGTAATGGTTTCCTTAAACGTGCTTCATGAGCACTTACTTTACAGATGGTTGGAAAGCTTGTTCCTGGCCTGCAAGGAAACTCCCATCAAGTTTAGCCTTCTTTCCCCTTCTTTTCTCTATACTGGAGATCTGGTACATCAACTAACTGCTGGATGCCTTTTACAATCCATAATTCTTCACTTCAAAGTTCAGTACCAAATAAGAAGTTATATTGTTTGGTGACCTTTTGTACAAGCACTTCAGCAGCAATTAAATGTTCCGTTCCTTTTGTGCCATGAGAAGACCCAGACTGTCTGCTTGCTTTTCAAGTGAGGAGAAAAACAGTGCTGTTAAGAGCAGCGACAGCAGCCTCCTTTTTCATTAGCAGCAACAGTAAGAAAAGTCAGAGAAGGCAAAGCAGCTGCTATAGCTGATACCAATGTGCCAATATTCCAGCAGGAGTATAATTTGATTTCCAACTGTGAAGTGACACACGCAGCACATAGCTGTAATTTTGATATTAGTGCATAAATAACACTGTGCTCAAACTCAACATTCATATTTTCACCTGCAAAGAACAGGAAGCCAATTTCCTCCTCACAGTTTACTGTGGCACGGTGTATAAGTTTTAAAGGTTTTTAACTACTAAATAGACATAGTCAATGAGTTTTGTTCTTCTGTGTAATCATTTCTGTTTGATAAGAATAGCTAGTGGAAGCTGTAGGACTGACCCAGTTCCCTGGGTCCTTCCATGTCTCTCACTTTACACCTTGGCTTGCCCATACAGATGTGTTAATTGGAAGACTGAACAAGAAATGATGAAAACCATCATATGCTATTTATTGAAATACCTTCTTAAGTATTGTAGTGGGGAATATTGAGTTGGAATTAGGCGTTTTCTTACAATGAGGAGAGCAAATTAAAGCATTCATGGTGCCTACAAGCTGACAAAAAAAAAAAAGAAAGAAAGAAAGAAAGAAATCTGAGGGCATGTGCTGTGAGCACTACATGATGTCAGTTTATATCCAGTTATAAGACCACACAAAGCACAATGTAGCAATATAAAATATGAACCTTCAAGTTGTGTTGAATCACTAATTTCAAGAAAAACAAAGGAAAATCAACCAAAAAAACCTCAACAGAGAAATTGAGACCTTTCCATTCACTGGCAGATATCCTCTCAGCTTCTGAAGTCACAGTAGCAAAAGACTGTCCCTATTCCTGTTACTTTTCTTTCTATTGACACCACATTAACTTGCCATAAAAATATTGCCAATCCCAGTGATCCAGCTTTGAAATTCAAACTTATAAAATGCTGGCAAATACCCTTTTTTACATCAATTAGCATTGCCAGTATGAAAGAGAACAACCTTTTCAACCTTTTCAAGTGGTCGCCATAAAACCTAATACTCTTAGTGTGTCATTACCTCTTTCAAATATGAAAGTTGTGGGTTTTTTCCTCTCAGTTACTGCTCTATAGCATCTATTACCATGTAATATAAATTTTATTGAGAAGATTATAATATTTCAGCCCACTACAATGTGTACAATAAGGTATTCATGTGAGCCAGTTACCTTCATCTTTCTGTCCATTCAACATCAATGCAAGGATGTAACTCACACAGAAAATGAGATGTTCCTGTTCAGAACTGAATGCTTGTTTACATTCTTGATGTACCACTTTAATAAACAACCTGGGCCCTGGGCATTTTTCAGGCTCTGAGGACAACTGATACAGATCACCCTAGTTAGCATACACATAGTTAAATTGTGCCCAGCCTTTTCTGAATGAGAGATAATTGGCCAGAATCATACTAAAGAATATGGGAAAAATTAAAATATGAGCTATCAAGTGCCTGTATTTCAGCTCTGCTCTGCATCATGTAGCTTCCTAGCACAGATGTATGCTTTTTACCCCTCAGGTACAATGTGGACTATCAAGGCTTTAAAGCGGAGAGTTGACACTGTGCTCCTAGAAGGCTGGAGCTGGAGATCTGGAGCCCATGTTTTAAGTGAGATGTTAGGAATTTTTGCACATGGGCTGAACAAGACCAAAGTCTCTCCCTATCCACAGGAATGTAATACCATTTTAGATGGACTGCGATGAGACCCATACAAGACTGTTCTGCACATCACAGCAGTTATGGGAGACCCATAGGCTCAAGCATCTCAAATGGTACAAAAGCTGGATGCAGCACCCATGTGAAGGCAGTTGAATCAAACACAGGAATAGATCTGGCTCCAGATTTTGACACCAGAGCGAAAAGGACTACATGGATGTGCTTGTGTGGGAGCAAGGTGTTGAAGTTAACTATATTTTAACCATATTTAAGAAGACACATAGTCTGTGGAGTCTTGAGTGTGACTGCAGTGCAGTTGAGTAGCTCTTCCCTCTCTGTTTACCACATTGACTAGGTGATGCATCAACTGTGGTAGGAGGTTGAACCCCTACAGCACCTGTGGATGTCTATATGTAGAAACCTAGATTGTATGACCTACTTACTGACCTGATAGCCTGCAGAGAGAGCAGACCAATTAACAGTTCTCTTTGGCCTGTCAGCTCCCAAATCAATACACCTAGTTTTGAGCCACTCAAACAATCGGTATTTTTTCTTGCAAGATGCTGAAACATCAACTTTTTGATGGAGAAGGAAGCAAATATGCATTGAGGTGAGCCAAGCTGTCCATAAGTATAAGTTACAAGGAGAAACAGCATAACAGGCATAGAGGGAGGTAGGACCACACAAGTCCTTCATGCCGAGGCAGTGTTTTGTGTACTGATACAGTGCAAGATGAGAATTCAGTACTGCTTCTCAAGGCTGCTGGTAAGGGAGGGGTCATAAAAAGCTAGCACTGAAAACTGGTCAAACCACCCCATAGTCTGCCATTCACTCCAAACTTTGGTAATTACCATTCTTATGAAAGAAAAAGCACACAGCTGCTACAGAAGAGACTTTCTGAATATACAGTACAAGTAGATAATACATACAAAGATAGAAGAAATGCTGAAATGCCGTTGGAAAGGATGCATTATGGCCACAAAACCAATTGAATCATCATCATGCCCTTCACAATCATATTTCCCCCTTGCTCTGCAGCATATTGGTAATTCACAAGATTATTATGCTACAAATAACCTATTCAAAACAAAGCACACTGTACCCTGCCCTTAGTATAAATGTGATTCCTTTTATAAATGCGGTAACACAGAAATACACAGGGAAATAAGTGAGACAAACAGGGATTATTTTTTCCCATTTCGTTTGTGTTTTTTTAAGAAAGATGTACCACACCTGGAGTCAGCCGAAGACTATAACAGCAAATTTTATGATTAGATCAGAGGAAAGATTTGTCCAGTCAAGAAGGAGATAAAACTACCAAAATTATCAGAAATACATAAATCAAATGAGTGCAAATACTTCAAAAGAACGTATTTCAAGAGACAATATTGACTCTTATGGCTGTTTTTGAGGTTAAGAAATTAGAGAAAGAGCAATAGCAAGACATGGCATACTGAGGTTCACATCCTATGGATTTTGAATAGATCTATTATATGGGGAAAAGAATAAATTATAAACATGCAGAATAAAAATAAATTTTTAAACCTCAATATGTGTCAAAAATATAATTATTATTATTTTTTCATGCATGCTTCATATGAATTGGTTTTGACAACTGATTATTAACTCTTAATAATCACATACCCTAAAATTTATACTCTTTTTAACAAGTTTGAATCTTTAGACAGGAATTCAGTAGTAATTTTGTCTGGCACTCTCCTGGGAAAGATGAGTTACTATTATACTATGCTCATTCTAGGGCTAGAAAAACAAAATTACTTGTTCTAGTTTGTACTTCAACCATTAGCATAACCCAGACTAATATCATCTCCTGGCTAGTATATATAAAATGCCTTAAACACAATACAATTACTTGGACTATAAATCCTCTGGGTCAGGCATACTTTTTAAATATATATTTGTACAACATGAAGCGTATTAAAGGTTCTTACTTGCTTATAACAGGGGCTTATATATAGTGTTGCAATAAAAATAGTAAGCAGAAACAAAAGAAGACCTTAGTGTCACTTATGATAACACTAATTAGAAGAATAAGAAATAAAAATTGATTCACAAAAAGCTTCCAAAATAATTTCTTAGAAATCAGAAATAGTTCTATGAACTCAGTGGTGAGGAAGTTATATATTAAGATGTAGCAAGGAAAGTAAACATTTTTGGAAACTAACAGAAGATAGCTTGGCTCACTTCTGTCTTGAAGAGTACAGTATCATTGAAATTTTCTTTCCGTTGAAGCCTAACTTATAAATATATATATGCACACACGAAATATTCTATTGTCCTTCAAGTATCTTTAGGTATTTTGCCTTGTGGTGATTTTCACATTGTGGATCTTCCTAAGATATATTTCAAACAAGCTACTAGAGTCCCATCGACTTTTCTTATCAAGACGACTGGAAAATAAATTAACGGTTGAAATTATTCTTCAATGACTCCGATTTTTACTTTCATTTTCCAGTAGGATTATTTCCTTTAGAAAGTTTTATTCCTTCAGAGATACTTGTTTTGATCTTTCTTGCATTTATTCTATCTTTTAAAAAATAGCTCCTACCTAACTGGATTAAAGAGTTAGGTTTTCTTTTCTCCTTTTTTTTTTTTCTGTTTGTTGGTTTGTTTTGGGTTTCGTGTTTGTTTTTTTTTAATCTCTCATAATTTCAGTATTTCATTGTTTTATTTCCTTTATTCATAAGATGTAATTTTACTGCAATATTTTGTAACATGGGTGGTATTTGTGTTTGTATTTATGATACTCAATTCCTGAAAGCTTTTTGTTGCTATTATTGTCATAAAAGGGCCAAAGAACCCGATTTCCACCTTTTCCAGCAGTCCAAAGGTATAATCTTAGGAAATAATGCTTTCTCCTGATTTTTTACATTTGGGAAAGTTCAAGAGTGACTGAATATGATAAGATGTATTTGCATCAAGTCTGACAGCTACTTCAAGTGACACTTAAAATTCAGATTTGATGCTTTCGCAAATTTCACGCTTAAAAAACCGACAAATATGGCCTGCAATTCTTTGCATGGATTGAGAACCTGGCAAAGCTTTCTCTGCAAAGAACATTCCGTTACCCTCTGCCCCTTGGATGCCTGAACAATGCCTTTGAATAAAGGGGCTGCTTGCGTAACTGAAGCTAACCAGCAGCTCCTGCCACGTAGGATGGGGACTGAAATAAATCTGAGGAGAACTCAGTGGAACTGGTCTGCTTCCAGCCCTGTAAGCCAAATCGGTGTGTCATGTCTGCAGATCCTTTCATTCTGTGGGTTCAGCCTACTTCAATAAACATTGTCAAGTGGAAAGACAAATCCCAACACCCATAAGTAGACACAATCTTATTCCTGCTCTTTCTTGTGATTAGGCCAGCAGAGACACAATTTTGCATTTTCGCTTGTATTTTTGGTTCAGTAACAGCAGAGCTCTTACACAGATATCAAACCAGTGCTTGATCCATAAAGCTTGAATTGCAGAAGATGCCCATAGGAAGCTTTGATGCATTGAGATTGCATATTTAAGAATGTTGTAATTCTTATTAATGATCCTGAAAAGTTAGCTCGAGAGCTGACATGCAGTCTTTCTATGCTGGAAGTTAACTTTATTGTTGTTCATTTCAAATCCCATCTGTTTCCATAATACTGCCTAATTTTGAAGTTACTACATTTATCTTCAGTAGAACATAAATCAAAAAATTTCACCACTAAATCAAGTATTTGCACATATCTCTAATTCAAAACAACAAAACAGTAATGATCAGTTATTTTCTCCTATCAGACACTTCAGCTGGAAATACACAAATTAATTAACTGCAAGTTCTGTGCCTTCTCTTTTTTTTTTTTTTTCCTAGTTTGTTGTATTCATTAGTTCTGTGTTTGTCTAGACAGGGCCCTGATTATATTCGCTTATACATGGGAAAAGGAGATGAGCAGAATGCCTGTTCCCAATCTTTCCCCAAGCATGAGTAGTTGGAAAACCTTCTTTCTCTGTATGAATGGGAATGCAGGGATTTTACATCTTCTGTTTCTTTGGTAAACGAGGGTAATAAAAAGGAAGAATCCACAGAAGTAGTGTCCTTCTAGCAAGTTCCAGCTGTGTACCACTTTGAAAGTCCAAAGGAAAACAGGCAGGAAGGCTTATGTAATAGTTTAGGTATTGGTCAAAGACTAGCATTAAATTATCTCTTTTTCTCTTTCTTAAATAATTTTAGATTGCCAAGGCGCATGATGGATGCACTTCAGGTTTTGTGTAAAACAAGCCCTCTGCATTGCAGAGTAGCTCCAGTCAGTAATGAGGACCACCACTTGAAGGTGCAATCACCCATCTCTTCTCTCACCAGCTGTACAATGACTATCACCAGATAACAATAACTACTGGGGAAATAAAATATTCCAAAAACACACACCACCCACTAACTAATATTTAGAAATTGTCTACTGTAAGTTGGAATTGAGACGATATAATTGGTGCTCTCCTGATGTGTGGGCAATGATGCTTTCAAGCAGCACTAGATCATTTGATTGTCCTTGAATGAAGGTCCCAGGACTGACTTAAGCTGGCTATTGGGCTGCTGCTGGAGAGCTTTTTGAGAAAGACAACTTACAGTTTGTGATGTCTTTTCCATGGCTCTGAGGCAATGATACCCATCTTTTCAGTGTGTCTCTCTCTAGGCTAAGAGCATCCCATGAGAGCTATATCCTGTGATACTGTGATTTTACTCTGTCAACAAACTAACATCATTCTGAAGAACCGGCAGCAACTCAGTGACCTCAAATCATGCCACTTTTTGGTGTTTTATCACTGTTGTGCCTAAGTCTTCAAGATTTAATGTCAGGTTTTAAGAATGTTAGTGTTCTTGCTGTCAATTTTCTAATGAACAAAATATCCACAGTGGCAACCTGTGAGTCACTGTTTACATTCTCTATTATACCAGTGCTAAATACAGATTTTGCAGCCTCTTTTTAGGGGGCACTTTGTTGTTTTGACACCATTCTCCACAAGCTCACTGGATTACACAAGATAGAGATGGATGTCTTGTCACACTATGGGCCACTGCCAGATTTTATTATTGTTAGTCTACTATAGATGTGACATGGTGATCACTACTTTGGAAATCATGTCTTCTTAGGTTTTCTAGAGAAAGTGAGAATAAAGATCAAGAACAAGTATAAATATTTTTTCCAAACAGCATGAAAAAGTCTTACTTCTCTTCCCTGACCATTTATTTTGGAGTCTCTCAAGATTTTTTCAGCTGTCTGATGAGCCTTAACAGAGTTAAGAATGTTGCCAACAATGTTAACAGCTTTAACTATATTGCTGCTACAGTAAATGAATCACAGCTTTTTAAGTTTTTTCAGTTTATAATGATCTTGGCATATCCTTCAATTGCATTTTCCTTGTAACAACTTAGAAATATGAATGCAGCTAAACAATATCCTATTTTCTCCATTAAGAATTACTGGAGATGAAGGCTTACTTTTTATATCATCCTCTGCAGTAGAAACAGATTATACTGGATGCTCTTTTATATATATATATAATTTGATTATGAGATATAATATATATGCATATTGTTTGCTGCTCATAAACTCTTCAGTCAAAAGCTGCAGTGAGTGCGTGTTGGTAACCATCAAGCTTCAGTCAGGTTTGAATTCAGTTTTTAACTGGAGAATTCATTGGAAAAGGGGCGTGTGTGTAGCAGGGGTGTTTAGGAGGTTGCAGTACATAATCTATAGCCTGGAAGGTTGAAGGAAGATTACTCTGTTTAGGCTGAAGGAGAGAAGTCTAACAGGTAATCAAATAATTGTCTTCTACTACCTAATTAAGGATTGTAAAGAAGAAAGCCCCAAGCTCTTCTCAGAAGTGCATAATAGATGGACAAGAAGCAATGAGGACAAAGTACAACAAGGGAAATTTGAATTAGCCACAAGGAAAGAAACTATTCACAATGAGAGTGGTTAACAAGTGACACAGGTAGCCAGAGAAGCTCCCCTGGAATCTGCTCTTACACATTTCTAAAGCTCTGCTAGATTTGATCTTCTTTGACATTCACCTGCTTTGCACAGAACATTGACCTAGGAGACCTCCAGAGATTTAGTCTAATCTGTTTTTCTATGAATCCATGCTATCTATGATTCTATGCATGACCGTGGTTGCATGTGTGTGCACGTATAAATGTATGTTAGAGTATATATGCATATATACAAGTAAAACAAGTATGTGTGTGTATTTACATACAAATGGTATATGTATATTTACCTTCAAAAGTAAGAAACCCACCCCCTGTATATACTACACAAACATATATTTAAACAACATAATTATATGCCATATGATATATCATATAGATTAATCAAGATATTAATTTTTTATAGTCATTAAAAAGTGTACTGGCTCTATCCTTTTTCCCAAATCAATAGCATTTTATGGCTAGCTCCATCTGACTCTGGATTATCATAAATAAATATTTTTTGGCCCATAAACTAAAGCTACGTATTTCTTTAATGCTTGAGAACTGTGGCATCCTGTTTTAGTAAAGATACATAAGTCACTTCTTTCCAATTTGTGGCTGTATTGACATAAAAAGGTGATGTCAGTTCTCTTCTCAGTGGAGTGTCTGGACAACACAGACTTCACAGTCTTTCATGACTGTGAAATCAACATCTTTGGCTTCCCAGACCCTACATTTAGAACTGAATCCTGGGTCCCTGGATATTTTTTGCAGAGTTCTGCCATAAAGCAAACATTTTGGTTTGTGGTTGTTTGTACTTTCTGGGAGTTTTTGCATCTTTCTGTTTCCTACTGGGATGAGATTGATGATTATCTGAACTTTACCTGTGATCTCTATATGCACCTTGCTGTGTCAACATCTCTCCAAGGTGTATTTCACATGTTACATTTTTCACTGTTTTGTGCTAGTCCAGCAAGTCTGACCCTGTCAGAACTGACAGGAACCTCTGGTCAGGCTCTTCTACTGTTTTTCACCCTATATCCTGCAAAACATCATCTGTCTTGATCTTACTATCCTCTATATCATCAAAAAATTATTGCATTTCTATGCAACATATTTTCTGCAGAAAAAAATATCAGTGTGACCTGAAAAACTGTCTGGCCAAAAGGGTATAAAATATGTGCAAATGCAGGAGAGAAAAATATTTGGGATCATCCATCTTTGCTTTCTGCATCAGGGATTATTCTGTTTTAAATTTTAGGGGTTGATAAAGAACTGATAAATTGTCTCTGTTTTTATTCCTCTTCCAGAAACCTTCATGGACCTATTTATCTTTCCTTTGAGTCTTTTTTCTCCAGCAAGCAAAGATTTCTCTGGGACCAATCTGGTCTTTTTTTTTTTTTTCAGCTCCAAGGCTATGGTTTAGGAACTGAGCTCTTAACAGAGCTTAGTCTTGCTGAGAACTGCTGGGTGGGTGAATTGGACCTTAAGTATGGTGGTCTCATAGGTGACACAAATAATAGCTCTATTTCAAACAGCAATTGTGACTGATTCTTAGCATGTCGTATGTGAAATCTGGGGCAGCTGGGCCAGTCCTCTCTTCTGATTTGTACCCAAAGTGTGATTCTCATCTCTCATCCAGTTCCTGGTTCTGGATTCCAAATTTTTGGCTAATAGCATTGGACTAGATGCCCAACACTTCTTCCTCACAAATTATACCTATCTCCTTCTGAGATATAAATATACTGATATAAATATAAATAATCCCAAAGTATAGATTTCTGAATATATGCTTCTGAAAGCTTGTTTGCATTACAAGATTTCATCAAATTCTTCCTATTTCATTTTAATCTTTTATCCTTGCAACAAGTGTACTCTTTGAGAACACCAAGGAATTGATACATTTTTCCTTGTACACTGGGTACTTTTGCTCTTGGTGCACTTCTGAATTATGCTGCATTTTTCTCAAGGTTATTATTTACCCAAAACTATTGTTTACCTTCTTGGTGAGATGCTCTTAATTTTGAATCTGATGTTTTATATGTTCACCTCTTATTATTGATGTTTGTTTGCATTTTTTTTAATTATTATTAATTTATTCCTGGACTGCTACTACAATTTCAATGGCATATTGGCTTATGAACCTGAGTGCCTTGAAGTTAATAAGTTCTCTGTTTGTTCTTTGACTACTACTCCATCAATCTTTAGATATACCTCATTCTTGTAGAAAGTATTCCTCGAAGCTAAAGGTAGTACTGTCATCCTCTTAGTCCACACTGTTTATAGTCTGCCTTTGCTTGCATTTGATAAAAACCAATGCAGTTCCTGACCCCCTTACTGAAGCCTGTATTATATTGCATTATTTGCCAAAGTATATGCTGCTCTGCCTGTTGGTTGTAGTGGACTCCGCCTTGGAGCTCTTCATGCCTGCCTTCATCAGATCTAAGGTTTAATTTGCTCTGTGTGATTTCCTTGCCTTAGCAAATTCTAATTACATTTGACAAGGTTTAGTTTCAAGTGTATCTTTGGACATTTTTCATCCAAGATACCAATCACAGTTTGGCATCTTATCAGAATTTTGCTTGGTTCTCCAAAAATTGCAAGATTGGCTCTCAAAACGCAGTCTTTTATGTTTTAGTACCTAACAAAAGGAAAACAAAAAGCCCCAAAACAAATCAAACCAATTCAGAACAAAACCAAACCCCAAAACATTAGGGCATATACTTAGAGATGTGTTTTGAAATAGAAACATTCTTCCATTTTGTATAATGTTTTCATTCCATTTTGCTTTGTGATAGAATTGTTCTGAAAATTACAAACGCATCAGGGTAAGCTATTATCATGAATCATTGCTACCTCCCTCTTAGTTGTACCTGTTACATGGGAATTCAAAGAGAATCAGTGTCTAAATATTTCCATGTTATCACATAGATATGTTTCCAAAGTTATTTGTTCTTCTTGATGTGGCAAAAGCTGCCTTTGCTTCAAATCAGACTTCTAACTAGTCATCACAAGGAAATGTGAGCTTCTTCACAGCATGGCATCCTTTTCCAACTAGCTTTAGTAGGCAGTGCTCTTCCCCACAAGGAAATCACTTTGGCACAAAGTTCAGGGTACCTGAACATTGCTCTGGTCAGTGTTACAATGCCTAAATCTCAGTAACTGTAATTGCCCCATGTAATTTTAAGCCCTGAGCATTGAGGCCAGGACTGAAAGGGCCTGCAAAAGGGATCTGGAGAAGTCAGACAGCTGCATTTCCATCTTAAGCTACTTAAGAGCGAAATCAAACAGAATAGATGCAGACCCTCAGATGTCTGTAAGATTTACCTGTAAACTTCTCCCTCGGATTAGAGGAACCCTAGTCATAATGGCCCTTATATAGCTAAAACTAGTCTTTTTACCTCTCCAGCTGGGGACCTGAGCTTTCTACATGAGTAATTCTAACTTCACGGTTAAAAACCACTCTCTGTCTCTTACTGGTATTGCTGCATTAGAACAGTCAGACTTTGGTACAGGATGCCCAGAGATACTGTGCAGTATCTGTCATTGAAGGTTTTCAAGACCTGACAGCATAAATTCCTGAGCAACCTAGTCTGACCCCACAGATGACCCTACTTTGAACAGGACATTGGACTAGAGACCTCTTGAGGCGCCTTCCAACCTGTTTCATTTTATCATTACATGATTGAATGATTTACTAATGACAGAGTGTCCTAGGACAAAGGATGATTAAATTTCTCTCCTTCATTTACAATTCCCCACACTTTTTGGGATATGCTCCAATGGAAAATGAAATAAGGATTAGAAATCAAGCTTGCAGCACTGTTGGGAGGATAAATACATTAAAGATTAGTAAGTGCTCAGATACTGTGTTAATGGGGGACCCATAAGTACCTTGGAGAGATCCAGAGCCCTAAATCACTATTAATGAATTGTATTGATTTCCCTTTAATTTCTGAAATGAAGCTATTATAATAAAGCTTGGCTTTTATTTGACCTTTATCCAATGTGGTAATTATAAACACTATTTTACAATTATTTTATTCTTACTCCCAAAGGAAAATAGTACATGCTAATCTGGTCTGGGCTAAATGTTCCCTCTTCTGCTTCTTTTATCTTTCTGGGGTTTTCTTCTTAGGCAAATCATATCAAATTATTTTACACAAAATAAATCAATAGATAGAATGATTAACAGAGCAATACTTAAATTTGCGACTGGAGCTTGAGCATATTGAATTCATTTCTATCTTGTCCAGTTATGTCTAGGGTCAACAATAATTAAATAATTGAAATGGGAAAAAAAATGGCCTGGTGGGAAAAAACCTGGCTATAGTATGAAGAAAATTTAAGTCCGGTTGGTGATACTTTAGGTTTCTTTTATGATTCTTCCGTAAATTACTGAAGAATAGAAACATAAAAGGCCTTATATACCAAAATCTAAATATCACTTCAGACCTTTGCTTAAGACTGTAATTTCCAAAACTCTTTTAGCACTGTGAGTTTCACCCACTAATCTGCCTATGTGTAGATGTACCCAAATGCTGATAGTAAGGAGAAACTCCAGGATTAACTGAAACTGAAATCTTTGCAGGTACACAGCATTCCTTCTCCCGACTTGCAAGTAACCGAGCAGTTATGACCTGAATATATTTTAAGCTTTAGATCTTGCAAATGAAAGGAAAGGAAATTAAAGAAAATGGGAAAGGAAATAGGAAAGGGAAAGGGAAAGGGAAAGGAAAAGGGAAAGGGAAAGGGAAATGGGAAAGGGAAAGAAGAATGGGATAGGAAGAAGGGGAATGGGAAGAGAAAGAGGAAAGGAAAGGGGAAGTGGTAAGGAGAGGGAAAGGAAGGAAAGGGAAAGGAAGGAAAGGGAAAGGGAAGGCAAGGCACGGCAAGGCAAGGACGAAAAAGGGAGCGGTGTTTCATACTGCTGCCACCTGAGTAGTTTATTTATGCAGTCAAGTATTAAAGCAATCACTGAAGATGTGGGCTTCCTTGTCTGAAAAGTTTGAGATTTGTAACTCTCAGAGAGTGCTCAAGAAATTGAACTGTATATTCAAGCCAGGAATCAGAAATGGGTTTAGTCTCTAGCCTCTCTTGAAAGATGCTCCTCTTTGTACTGAAGAATTAGTTATGTAAGGGGCCAAAAGGAGTGAGTATAATTTCCTACCATGGCAAGCTTAATGACATAGATATGGCATGATATAGCTATGAGTATGGAGACCTGGATACTAATCCATTTTGTGAAATGACAGTTAACTAATCTACTTGTTGACTGTTTTATGGGAAATACACAAGCAATAGCCCTGGAAGATTGCTCTCCTCCTTCCCTTATTAATGGAAGAATACTTCTGTTCCCCTTTGGAAAGAGATGACTTCTTCTTTTTGGAAATGAATGCAGAGTTCAGAGATGAAACGGAACAGCTTCTTAAGGAGGAACATTTTTCCTATTACTTTTTCTTCTTTCTAATTAAGTCATGACTTATTGTTTAGAAATTTCATTTAAAAGGGAACCTGTACCCTATCAGAGAAAGGTAATTATTGAATATAGGCCTTCCACATCTTCAGTGCTTCATTAACCTGAAACGTTGGATGAAAGGAGAGGGGCAATATCTCCACAAGATCGTTTATTGATGCAAAAGCAATTGTCTCTCATTTTTGCAAGAAAAAGATAGGAAAGCTTAGGAAATCCTTGAGGGTTTTGAGTCCTCCTTTCAAAATAAAAAAAAATCTGCTGCCCAAGAAGAAGATTGAATCTCCTAGTACTCCCCAAAATTAGAAAGAATATTCAGCTATTTTTTAGGTAGAGGTATAGGTAAAAGTTAGGTGTGTACATGAACATATTATCATACTTCTGGAGATTCAACACAAGATCGGAAGAGCTATGCCTTGCCCAGACATCTCTTTCAATTCATTGAAAGGGACTGGCTGCTCTGCCTGAAGGTCATGGGTCCCTCTTGTTTTGTCTGGAAATGCTCTTTTTGCTACCCCAGCACCACCTAACTATACAGGACCATACAGGAGCTCAGCCAGCACAGCACAGACTATTAACCAAGGCTGATCTACTGGCAGGTCTATATCAAAAGGAATCTCTGTTAACCAGGCCAGTGTCAGATTATAAGGAACACAACCCATTCAGGTGTATTCACATAAATCCTCGTTCTCCAGCCTACAGTCTCTGCACTACAGCTCCAAAAGCTGAGGAGGAGCCCCAGCCCATAGCAGCTATAAACTGCTAAATGTCCCTTTAGACTGGATTAGAAACTGCAAATAAAATATGAAAGCCCCGGACTAATCAAGACATGTCAGTACCAAAATAGGGAAACAAAACCTATACTACTACAGAGGACCTTCTACTCAAACTCAACAGCTCCTTCCTGTGCTACTTTTCTGTTGATAGGATAACTAGAGTTTACTCATCCACTCTGGTTATCTCACTCAATGTTTCTATATGGCCCACACTGAATTTGTGATTCATTGTTTTACAAAGTCTGAGGTAAGGCTTAAGAAACAGCATGCTCTTCACCACTTATTATTGCACATCTTTACCATTGTTTTTTTTTTTTTTTATATCTTAATCTATTCCTTGCTTCAAAGGTTAAATTTTGTTGCTCTCCTCTTTCTCACATGACCAGATGAAATCCATCTTTGTTGATTGTATCTTCATACCAAAGTATCTAGGTTCTTAAATTTTAACACTTACTCTTTCTGCATCTCTCTTTCCTATCTCTAAAAAGCAGTAAATCAAACTGGCATTAGTTTGCCTTATTGCTGTGGTTTAACCCCAGTAGGCAGCTAAGCATCACACAGCCACTAGCCCACTCCCCTCCAATGGGATGGGGGAGATAATCAGAAGGGCAAAAATGAGAAAACTCATAGGTTGAGACAGATAGTTTAATAATTAAAGCAAAACCCGCGCGCACAAGCAAAGCAAAATAAGGAAGTCATTCACTACTTCCCATGGGCAGGTGGGTGTTCAGCCAAGGCAAGGAAAGCAGGGCTCCATCATGTGTTAACTAGGAAGACAAACTTCATAACTCTGAACGTCCTTCCTTCTTCCTTCTTTCCCTGAACTCCTATTGCTGAGCACAATGTCATATGGTATGCAATATCCCTTAAGTCAGCTGGGGTCAGCTGTCTTGCCTGTGCCCCCTCCCAACTTCTTGTGCGCTCTTGGCAAGAGAAGCAAAAAGCACCTTGAGACGATGTAAGCACTGCTCAGCAATTACTAAAACATCCCTGTGTTATCAGCGCTGTTTTCATCACAGATCTAAGATGTAGGCCCATATGAGATGCTGTGAAGAGAATTAACTCCATCCCAAACCAAAACCAGTGCACTTATTAGGCTGTAAAATGTTTACATTTGAGGCTAATCCTTACTATGCATTTTTGCAGGCCTTTTTCTAGGGATATGCTCACTTATATCCCTAAGAATTTTGTCAATTTGTCTGAATTTTGTTTCCCAACAGTTTCTGTGATAATCCAAGTACTACTATTATAGTGATGACTTGCATCTCCAAGTAAGCTTTAGTTGGAGATCTTCACCAACATATGTCTTTACCACCAAGCCTAAATATCCAAGTTCTTAGTTTGTCTCAGAGAGTGCTATATAGCTTAATCTTATGTATAGCAGGATTTTTCTCCATGAGTTTGGTTCTGAACTTGTGAAATACTGAGTTTAACTGACCTTCTTGACTCTAATGACGTAAGTGGGGATTGAAATCATTGAGCACTTTATTGGTTTAGACCCCTTCACTTCTCTAATCTCAGAAGATTACTTCCAGTCACACATGGTCAGCAGGGTACTAGCCTTTCTAACACACTCTTTTAGAGCAGATTCAAACATCTGACTTTCTCCAACCCTCTTATATCTATGAGATTTCTCTCTTTTGGTACAAATCAACTACTCAATAGGTCTCAAAATAACTTTCCTTCTTTTGCATAGTTTTTTGGTTGGTTTTCACTGAGAGTAAATTCTAGTGTTATGGTTCACCATGTGATACCACACTATTCTTGTTAATTATGGTCGCAGGCTGAGAGTTGTAAAATAGATGAAGCAGAGCAATGCCTTACGCCAAAGCTACATTCCCTGGGTTGTTGTTCATAGGGATAATAACATTATGAAAAAATTAAAAAAACCAGCATCTCTCTCTGGTGCCTGTTAGACAAAAATCTAACCCCACTGCTGCTTGGGAGGAGGTTGCTGGTATTAAACAGGCTTTAGAGGAAAAAACATGCAATGACACGTCCAGCAAAGTTGTCTGACCCCTAAGGGAAAATGAATGAAAAGAAAACAGATAAGCAGAACAAAAGTAAAAAGCTCAGAATTCACGTTGCCAGTAAAGTTGTCTGACCCCTAAGGGAAAATGAATGAAAAGAAAACAGATAAGCAGAACAAAAGTAAAAAGCTCAGAATTCACAGATAGCACATCTGTAGAAATTATATTGCTGAAACTAGAAAATCTAGAAAACAATAAAAGTAGAAATACTATCACAAAAGCAGATGTGCTGGTGTGGGGTAAGAAGGCTGTAATGAAGGTGGAAGTGCCCTTAATTACTTTTTTCCACATTTAAAAAGCTTCCTTTTCTTAATGAGTATCCACATATTTTTTCACCAGAAAAATAACCCCAGAAAATGTTCCAGGCTTCTGAAAATCCTCCACAGTCAAAATAGAGAGAAATTAAAAATGAGGATAATCTTGTAATTTGCAATAAGACAATCCAACACGAATGTATGAGTCAGCATGACATTCTTGTATGGAGATCTAACACCACTGAGGGGAATTAGAAGAAATTAGAAGAGTTAACTGAAACAATTTCTTTCAATGACAAGAACAGATCCAGAATAATTTCCAGGGATTTTAAAAGGAAACTACCACTCAGGTTCTTCTCATCCATATTTAAGAAACGAAGAAAGCATTCCACTAAAAACATGCATATGAAAGCCATAAAGAACCCCTTTCCAATATATCATTAAAGAAAATGAAATGTACCTGCCCAGTAGGCTATTGAATATCAATGACTGGGAAGAATATTGTCAGTAACTAATCTGTTCAGATGCACAAAGGACAGATGATCACAGGACAGAAGTGGGACCTGTAGAGCAAATCAGTTAAATTTAAATCTGATCTCAGTGCAGTCCTTCCCAGTGTAAACACAGACACTTGGAGGACAGGTGCTGATGTGCACCAGCAGCACTCCAGCTGACCACTACAGAGGTGACCCAAAAACCCTCTCTGGCAAAATGGCTTGGATGGTAGCAAGTGGGGTCCTCTGAGTACAGGTGTATGACCTCAGGAGAAGAGAAAGTGGGGACCCTTAGGTACACACATGCAACCACATGTGCATTTTTTCCCCAACATGTTCATGGGGGGTTGCAATGAGCACCACAGCTGGGACACTTGCATCTCCTCAGGATGAGGGTCCTCATAGGGACTACACACTGTATAGAGAAGGATGTTGGTAAACCACACAGCCTGTGAGAGATGTGTTGGCAGGGGGTGCATGTAACCATGTGAATCTGCATGTGTTTGTGTCCATAGAGGTGTTATAAGGACTTCTCAGGATTTGTTTTAGAGGGTTATTTAGAAATTTGTAGGTGTCTATTAACATTCTGTATCTAGTATTGTGGTCTGTCGATTGTCTTGCTGATACAGATCCTGAATACATAGTTCGATTGCAAGTTAATTACACGCTGTTAATAAATCAATAAACTGCTTCAATCCTATTCTGACTTTAACTACACAAACTGAGCAGGTTTTTCCTGTGACAGGTATCACAAGGGTGTTTTATGCTTGTGGGTTGTTCAGGGGGTATTTTTTTTCAGTGGAGGTAAAATTGAATTTGTTTTCACACTGAACCAACTGTAAGAAGAGCTAGAAGGGTGCCCAGTCTAGACTGGTAGTTTGGACATGATTTATCAGTTTGGCCTCAAAACCCTGTAAACATGCCTTCGTGGCTCTGGTATGATCTCAGACCTCAGCCAGAACAAACATGAACCTGTTTTTTTTTGCCAGCAAAGCAAGACCAAATTTGCTTCATGTTATTCATATTTAAAAAATAGTTTATGGAAGCTTTCTATTATGTGGATACACAACAGAAAGCAAAATAAATGAAAATGTCTGCTCTGTCTTGTAGTCAAAAGGAAACCTGCACCATTTTTTTTTTCCAGAATGAAACTAGATTCAAAAATTAAATTTAAAAAAAAAAATAGATTCAAAACTTTCAGTCAGATTAGGCCAATGAAATTTGCCGTGAAATACCTAGATGACAAAGGAAAGCAGTTTCAGTGGTGTGTAGGCTGCACTGGAACACCAATGAAATTATATACTGCTCACAAAAAGACTTCGCTTAAACACTGCTCAAAATACCTCTGGGCAGTGAACTATAGGCATCAGCACCTTATATACATGTATAGTAAAGTGTGTGTGTAGAACCGTAAAACTGCTGTAAGCAGTTAAGTTAATCAGGAAGGATACATCAAGCAAAATTCTGATGGAGCCTCTGTTTCTGCTGCTGCTCAGTGTTTTCAGTAGTGACTGAGGTGGAGAGCACACTAATGTGTGTGTGGACCACCTAACAACACCACTGTCTCATGCTCAGCTTGTGATCCACTAAGTGATAAAGATCCTTTACTGAAGAATGGGTGCTAACTCAGCAACTTCTTTCGCTTCTTTATATACCAGAGAACCAGATCAGAATTTTCTTGAGAAGCTGGAGGAATGGTCTAAAAAATAAGTTGAAAAAAATGACACACAACTTACTGAGGTGTGTAAAGAGCAATATAATTTCTACAATCTGAAATAATTCTTTCATTTTCCTCAGCGCTGCATACTGTGCTCAGTCTCAGCAAGCACACTGCGTTTCGTTTTCTGAACTGCATTTCAGAAGAAGTGTGGACCAGTTTCAAAAGAAGCTAAAGGAGGCCAACCAGGAATTACCAGTGATCTAGAAAGCAAGACTGATGAGAAGAGTTTGAAATATTTGGAGTAGTTTAGTTTATAGAAGAGAAGACTGAGAGCAGACATAATAATGTAAAAAGTAGCTGTAGAGAGTAAAGGACTAGACTGTTCACGTCCCCTGTAGTTACAGCAGGGTAATGGGTTTAAGTTGGTTCAATAGAGATTCAGCTTCAACTGTAAGGAAAGAAAATCTGTGAGTCCTCTCACCAAGTTTAGGGAGGTTGTGTTCTAAAGAGCACATCTGTGAGGAACAGTCAAGGACAGTTAATCTTGTATTGCAGCCTCACATTAGATGACATGATTTCTTTATCTTCTTTCAGTCCCAGCTTTTTATGATCACACAGTTCTTCTGGATCACACGTAATTCAGAAATAATGGAAACCTTCCTGTGGCTTGCGGTGTTTCCCTTACCAGAACTGCATCTTCTGTTCCGTCTTCAAAAATGTACCATAGTGCTATGATGATAGTGTCTGAAAAAATCAGCCCTAGACATCTTCCTCCACACTTCTACCAAGGAATCCATGCACAGGTGGCTCGAGGGGCCTGTGGATCCATGTTTTTTCCAGAAAGATAGTTGTCATGGGTTGGCAAAGGCAATCCTCAGACCTAAACTGTGCCTGATGAGACAACAGCGAAAACCCAAAAGATTAAATGGAAGGGAAACTTGCTTCCTTAAAAGGTGGATCCCCTTCTGTGGTCAAGGGAACTCAAGGAAATAATGTTTAGAAAGACAGAAATTAAAAATGTAATAGTGCTGTCTGAAATAACAGAAATATTATGAAAGAATTTGTATTCATGTGTGAATTACAGCTCTTCCATTACAGACTTAGTGCTGTAACCTACAAGATTGGAGGTTATAGCAGCTCACCATCTTATTATATGAAAGACAACTCTATTTTATAATAAATAAAGAACAAGCTATTAAAAATGGAGGGGGTTAATAATACAAAATTATGTTTCATATTGAGGAAAAATGTAGAAGTATAAAGTACTGGCCCTTTAAATGAGGGAAAACCAGGAGTTGAGGAAAGGTGAATGGAAAAGACTTGATATTTTATCAGCTGAGACATGGAGAATGGCATCATGAGACTGGTTTCTAGCCTTGAATCCACATACAAATTACCCTTTTATATTCAATATCATTCTGTTGGTTTGTAGCATGCCATGTCTGGGTAAATTAGCTTTTCAAAAACATTGCAGTACTGCTATTCAGTGCATAGTCTAACCATGTCACAAGGTGATATACTGCACTTCCACTGTGCTATCTACTGATTTATGTCAGTGAATTATAAAGCATTTGATACCTTTAATAGAGTAGCATGTTTTGTTATTTGCAAGAGTTGTGTATTTGCTGTATAGTCATAGCAGTACATTTTATTGACGTAGAGCATATGTAGCGCTGAGGAAATGAACTTTACAAATAAATATTCACTCATGCACAGAACAAGACTTTGCTTCTAGTCTCACAGAAAGCACCCATAAGATTGTTTAATAATAATGTGATAGAAAGGCCCAGGTTCCATTCATACCAATGATAAACATGACCCATACCCTCCGAAACCAAACTTTACTTTCTTCTAGTTCATTGAATATCTGGTGACTTTCTTAAGGACTAATTTCAAGTATCTTCACAGTATTCTTTTTTTTTTCTGGGTTAACAAATTTCAAATTTCAAAATTCTGAAATAGGTGGGATGAGTTAATTAAATTTTTCAGTTTAGCTATAGCAGTGAAACAGAATCGCTGTGTTTCCCTTGTAGCAGACTTGATCTAATAGCAACATTTAGGATTAAATTAGTGGCATCCCCTAAATTACAGAGTAATATTAGGGGTAAGTACACCTTACATAACTAGTCCTACGGAACTCATCCCTACTTTCTTTTCCCCTGTTTAATGTGGGCCACATCTTGCCTGTTCTGTAGTTTTCAAGCTCTCTTGTCCATATCTGGTACCTTTTCTAGGAAAAAATAATATGACGTACTATTCTTATACATTATAGTACATACTATGTACCACCAGGCAGAAATTTTCAACAGTGTCAGTCTTGACACAATTAACAGATTACCGAGATTCACTTTTTCAAATAGATGAGTGGTTTTGTTGCAGAAGATTCCTGATGGGACTCTAAAATCTTCATCAGTCAGGATACACAACAGAAAGGTAAAACTAAAGCTTTCACCGACAACAGATGTGTTGGTTACAGATCAAGGTTAACACTGAAATAAAACCATTTGTTAATATTTTATTTCCTAATTCATTTCCTGTGACACCGAGTGATAAAAATGTTCATGCAAAATCCTTCTTAGCACTGTAA
This sequence comes from Calidris pugnax, assembly GCF_001431845.1. Lineage (NCBI taxonomy): Eukaryota > Metazoa > Chordata > Aves > Charadriiformes > Scolopacidae > Calidris > Calidris pugnax. The sequence goes on from NW_015091064.1 coordinate 11,594,639, forward strand.
CAATTGATTAGACCTACATAACAGGAAAAAAAAAAAATCACAAATAACAAATAAATTCAGCAAGCCAATACATCAAAATAATTTGCCTCTACTAATCCCAACTTTTCTTTTATACTCTGTCTAAAACTGAGTGGAAAATTAGCATTTGACAATACAATCACATAATCTCTCTATTGTTGTAAATTCTATATATGTGGATGGACTTTAGTTCTTATTAGCTTTGTCATATTTGAAACTATTCCATGCATGGTGCATGCAGTTTCATATTAATTTATAGGATAACATTCATAAAACCTTTTCTTTTAACTTTTCAGTATGCCTATTTTGCATTTGGCTTCTTTATCCGATACACTTTAAAGCAGCTGGTCAGTGCATCAGAAACACTATAAATATTGTACTGTGGTGATCAGAAGGGTTGCAGTGTCTCTTTCCACAAGCATTCAAATGTATACAGGGTTTCTTTCGTGAGTATTTAAAAGACAAGAAACTAATAAGATGGCCATCATATTAATTAATTATTTTTACTCAAGTGTATTCTGTGGTATTTGGCCTGCCCCGGCATTGTCATTGAGCACCAAGTGCTTTGTTTTGCCAAGTAGAATGTGAAGTGAACTTAGAAACATAAATATCATTTGATTGTTCTCATCCCCTCTCTGATACCAAATGAACAAGTATTCAAATAATCCTTTCCAGAGCAAAGATGGTCTTAAGTTTGTAGATCAGGAATTTGTAATGAAGAAAAATCAAATCCTGGGCTGCATCTGCAGGGGCATTTACTTGCAAAGACAGAGTTGTGATCATATCACTTTATTCAGGCCATGCTTGGAGTACTGTGTTCAGTTTTGGTTCTCACAATTCAAAAAAGGTGGAGAGGGTCCAAATAAGGGCCACAAAGAGGATCAAAGGGCTGGTGAACCCGCCCTGTGAGGAAAGACTGAAAGAATATTTTTTTTTTCTTCCTGGAGAAGAGAAAGCTCAGGGGGAATCTTATCACAGTACGCCAGTACTTACAGGATAGCTATAAAGAGGACAGAGACTATCTCTTCACAGGGAGCCATACGGAGAAGACAAGGGTGAACAGATACAAGTGTCACCATAAAGGGTTTCATCTTGTTCTAGGAAACATTTTTTTTACAGTAAGAACAATGATTCACTGGAACAACATCCCAGGGGATGTGGTGGAGTCCCCATCACTGGAGGTTTTCAAGATGCAATTGGACAGGGTGGCAGATCATCTCATCTAGATCCCCATTCCCACAAAAGGATGGACCAGATGATCTTTCACGGTTGTTTTCAATCTGGGCCTTTCAAGGTGGCTTTCAGCCTAGGATGTTCTATGATTCTATGAATACCACTCCTGACTCTGCCACAGCTACCAGCACATAAAGTCTTAGGTCCAGAAACTTAAAGTTATTTAAATCCCTAATTCCTGATAAAACCAACAGGAGTAAGGCCCCCAGAGTAGTTCATGTCTATTGCTTTAGAATGAAAAATAAATATTTCTTTTTCTTTTAAAATCAAATTAACTATTTATTTGTAACAATAAACTACTGAGGTAAGAATGGTCTTGAAGCTGTTGATCTGTTGCTTCAGCCTTAATAAGGCCTCTGACTAATACACTATTATAAAGATAAAATTCAGTTCACCAAACACCAGCATAATTCAGCAGAAATATTTTTATAGCCTTTCATGAGATTTTGACAGGACCCATCAATATTTGGGGTAGAATTATCTCACCATTTCTATAATTAAGTTATGGCATTATTCTGGAGCAGTTTATTTCTAAAATAGCAATGTCAAGTTCTAACTATGTATAGAATTTCTGGAAATTTCTAGAACATGTTGACCATAAAATCTTCTTTTGTGTGCACAGTGCAGAGAGAGACATCCTGTGGTTTGGGTTTTTTCCCTTTTTTATTCTTTTTTAATAACTATTATACAATCTTTTCCTACTAACAATGAGTTCCATTTACAGCTTTATGTATTTTCATGAAAACCCAACCAGATGTTCTTCATGAAAGTGGACATTCTTTCAGGAACATTTTAGTTTCACTGAAAAGCTATTTTGTATTATTAAATGTGGAAAACCTTTCAGCTAGTGCTAGTTTTCACAGATTTCTAAAAGATTGAAGGATACTTTGCAGACCTCTTCCTGAGAGCCAAAGTGGGAATAACGGAGTTGATCTTTTATCTTCTTCTTGGCATTCTGTTGTAGGTATCATTAAGCATGACAGTTTTTAAAAGTCTTCTGTTTCAGACTGCCCATTTACAGAAGTCAGTATAAAATCCTGTCTCTCCTGTGAGAGCACAAAGTAGTTTAAAATGCAACCTGATTTAATGTAATTGCCATGTTCCAGTCCCTTACCCCTTCACTTAGAAAACAACAATTTTTATGAGTTTGTTATATTTTCTTTTTAAGTTCACTTTTCAGATAAAGTGTAGCAACCAGCAATTTCTTTCTCCCTTGATAAAAATATGGTAAAAGAAGCTCCCTCTCACACTCATCCTTATTAAAGAAGGCACAGAAGGGAGACCTATCCTCTCAGATGAGTTAGAGAGAACTCTGTCAAGGGTAACGGAATGAAAAATCTGAGTTCCATGACAATAGACACGTCATTGCCTTCATTCCATTGTTTATCCAATGCATCTCACCTCACAAAGACAAGTAGATGTTCTCAGACAATGCATTCCAATATCCCACCCTCACGACTTCCTTCTCAAAGAACACATTATAATATGTGTCCCTAGAGCTCTGTTCTCATGATCCAGTATAGGGAGCCAATGGGAAGGCATTGAATCTTCCTTCTCCAGATGTCTGATGGTGTGCGATTAAGATACAGTAGCTCTTCCATTTAGCTGCATGGTCCCTATTAAAACAGGTAAAAAATGTTTTACCCCCCTTCACAAAAGAACATTGGTAGTAGTAGTAACAATAAACATATTTATACCACTAGCAACAAGAAGAGTATTAAGAGCGGTAGAAGTGTTGTTAGTATTAGTAAATCCCCAGTTCCTCAAAGTCTGCTAAAGACCCTGCAGAAATGCATCAAATGCATCAAAGCCAATACTGAACCAAATTCTCTATTACCAAACCCAAGTGTTTAAAATAAATAAACCAGACTTTCCTCCTGCAGCCCTTTCTGGCTTCACCCAACAAAATCATGAAAGTGCAATAAATATTTCAGAACTTACAGAAATATACAATATATGTAATGAGTTCTTGTGCATCTGAAGCATTGACAAATTACTAAGGCCGTGTTTTCAAGCTCTGATTTTCTGGAAAGTCGAGATGAGATTTAAAAAAAACCAACAACTTGAGATTCTCACCTGGACACATCTCCTACAGCCAAGATTTTAAGAAAAGCATCACAAATGGCAAGACCACCAATAAAATTTTAAAAGTTGACAACAAAATAAAAATCAGCATTGTCCTGATGAAGTCAATGGAGTTGACTGATTTTGTACTAGCTGAGAATCTTGACCATTGATTCTACTGCAAATAATTTATGTTCTAATTAAGAACTTATTGCTCTATCAGCATTAAGTAATACAGGAGGTAGGGAACCAGAGTTTTAGACAGGATATCTTTTTTTGAGTCTATGTTGGGACCAGTATTACAGGCTAAATTGTTCTAGCAACAACATGGACAACAGCTTGCACAGTCACATAAATTAGGTCATTTTTTAATCCTTTGAGGCTCTTCCTCTCAAATCTCTACAATTACAGTCTGATTCAGCAGTTTAGGAACACAGCACTGAGCCATGACATACTTGTGCTTAACATTATGTGCAATCACAGCCTGGGGCAAGCAAGAACCATCTCTTCTTTTCTGCTGCATGGGGTAAGAACTTTTGAGGTTACTATCATATGCCTACTTCCAGTGCACAGCAGTGAGCCTCCCCTGGCTCAACAAATAATGTTCTCTGCTTTTGGAGTAGAAAGAAATTTGTTATAGTAATGCCAAAATCTCAGTTTAATCATCTCAATTGAATTTGGTTTGGTCCTCTGCCTCTAGAGGTGCTGCAGACAAGCACATCAGACCACGTCAGGCTCAGCAAACCCTATGACAGTTCCAGTCACCACTAGACAGCACCCAGGAGAAGGATAAGTCAGCAAAGTCAGTGGAAAGGGATAAGAGCTTTTAAGTTAGCGTTAAAATAGGTGCTCTGACAAACTTCTATAAAGGCTTCAGACTTCTATGATCTTCATGTGGAATGACTAGACATCAACTTAGCCCAGGAAATATTGATGCAATATTGATGGTTTATTTGACTTGCTTCTAGTAACTGGGCAACCTTATTCTTCTCTTAGTATATTGTAGATTCTGAATTGCTGACAGATACTGCATAGACTTTGACATATATATTCTGCAGAAATAACTGAAGTGCTGGGAAATGCAGCACAAGAGGTGTCACAGAGGTGGGGGATACTAATAGTAACGATATCAATCACAATGGTTGTTTGACTAGCCTACATCTTTATGAAAGGTGGCATAGTCTTTTTTAAGGTAAGAATAAAAAAAATGGTGTGATTGCTGGGTAAAGTCCTGGACATTACAAAGGAAAGAAAAAAGTTTCATTAAAATCATCCTGGTAAAGGATCTAAACAACAGGAAGAAAACACTATGAAGGAGAAACTGGTGGCTTTGCTAAGCAAACTGGGGAAAATGTGCCATTGAGAACCTTGAACAATGTCAATAAGAAGAAACCTAAACAAGTCACAGAAAATGTTAATAATGCCTTGGAGGAATATCTATTAAGTACATGAGGAATTTACAAAATATGTATTATAGTGCAAAAAGAGAACTCAAAATCATAGCAGAGAATAAAATAAATACCTATCAGAAAAAAGACATCATTAGGTGACCTTGATTAGTCAAAAGATCCAATGGCTTAGACAGTTTGACTGTAAGTCAGCAACTACGTCAACTAAAACTGAAGAGTTGATGAAGACAACGGAAATTATTTGGAAGAGTATGAATTCTAATACTTCAACATTGTGCGAGTCAAGGAGGAATCCAATCACCAACAGCTGGGATGACACATAATATTATGAATAAGATTATACATTACAATAACTATATCTGCATAAAAATGTTTTAAAATCAAAAAACACATTGTGGATTTGAAGTAGAGGGATGTAAAATATCATGACAAACCACCTTTGAACAGGGAAAGAAATGGAATTCACACATAAGTACAGAGTTTGACAAATTTGCACCCTTAGCTTCTATACAAGAAACTGAAATAGAACTATGTTTGCATAGCAAATTTACATGGAAAAGAAGATTACCTGAAATAGTTTATTAGGAAAAGTGTAGAAACACTACAAGGTGATATAGATATTTAAGAGTACTTAAACTCTGATGAAGAAATAAAGATATATCAAAGCTATTCTGGTTTGGACACACAGCAAGCTCCTGGAGATGGGAGAATTAATGGTAAAAGATATGGCTAAGGGATTGAAAAAATATTCCATCACAAACACATACAATTTTGTAGCAGTATTGCATTGGACAAAGATTGAGTTGTGTAGAGGAGCAAAGATAAATTTAACACTTTTTTGCAAGGCACAGAGCATGAATTTAGGGTGAACAGGCTTTATGATCATAGAAACAGTACAATGGGTTGAAAGTGAACTCAAATGTCCTGGAACAGGTTTTTCTTGTGACAGACTATTCTTGAAGATGCAGAAAAGGGACCGAATGTGTCTTAGATAAAGTTCTAGGACTAAAAGAAGAATGAAAATGCCACTGAGAGTAAGTCACTGTAAAGACAACAATGTGAAATCTGCAGTTAGAAATAAATGGAGAGAAGACTAGAAGAGTTATGTATAGATTTACAAAAGAAGTTGTCAAGTTTTAAATGGAATGCAAACCTGAGGAAAAAAAATCAAGAGGAGATTTAGGTGTGAACCAAAGAAGGAACAGAGTTCAGAAAGCTAACAAAAATCTGAATGTGTACTTCAAGATGTGCTCAAGTTTCCCTGTGTGTATGAGTAGGGGGTTGCTCCCATGTACCCGTCTCCTGTTATTTAAAGTGCCCTGTGGGAGACTAGTGGCACCTGGGCAACACTGTCTGCATGTGGGAATCCAGCACCGTTTATGATGCTCTGGCCTTCAGCTGCCAATCCAGAAAGGCCAGGGGGGTTGCATAGTTCTGCATCATAGCTAACTGCTTTGTGTAGACAACTTGTGCAACCTAAGGCACAATGAAAACCATAGGTGTTTGTTTGCATGCACTTAAATTAAGCCCCAAAGAAGCTTATAGACATACATATCTCAAGTTGAAACTAGTTTTTACTAGTTTAGTTTAATTACGGATATATAGACAATTTATCACAAAACTAAAGTGACAGAGTAGAGAAAGTGTAAATCTAGAATGTATGATATGTGGCCAAAATCTAGACACTAATAATCTTATGTAAGCAGATGTACCAGATTCACTAGAGATGAACATAAAATACAGAACTGACAGCTTTAAGTTCCAGCAGCTTTGCAGGAATTACGGGGACAAAAGAGAAAAGATTCTATACTGTCAGAAGTGCAACACAATGGTAGATAAGAAAGATACAAAAATGTTACCAGAATTTTTAAAATCATTGATATTAATGAAGGGCATTGAATAACACCAAATATGGGGCTTACAAAATGAAGGGAAAAGAGTGCCTCCCTATGGACTTTGCTGTTTTATAACTCGTTTAATGAAAAATTAAATGAAAAAAAGGCAAATAGGATCTGGCAGGAACTGAAAAAATGGTGGGGCATGAAATATGTAGGCATAAACCCAATTATTTGTTGTGCATTAAAATCTCATGATACATCACAGCAGTACTGAGCACACTGGATATAGTCACACTGAATATACACATGCCAGAAAGCAACCTTGATGGTAACACTTGCAATACTGAAGAAGGTGATAAAATTCTGAATTCATTTATAGCAGTCTAAGTTAGAGATACATTAGTAGTTATGTTCCCATTGAGATCTCAGGTAATGGGAAGAAATAACAGTAATATATAGGTTTTATGTGGGAAGATCCAAATGCCTTTGACTTCACTAGAGCTAAGCAGTGAGCACGTATTTAACTTTGAAGTCAATGACTTCATAGATATTTCAATAGAGATGAATCTCACCTTCTAGATAAAATAGACTACGGACTTCACAAGTGATTCATGTATTTGGTTTATGACTTTTCACTGAACTAGATTATATGCTTTAGAAGATCACCAAGGATGATTTATTGGCTTTAAGTGATTTTGCATCTACACGTCCTTTACTGAATAGATCAAATGATTGGTTACCACTATTGTTTAAAAATATATAAATAATTTTGGTCAATAGTTATCTAGAAATGTACAGTACCTGAAATATGATCAGTAGATTAAAGTTTTCATTGCCAGTCAGGTAGGTTAAGATGAAGACCTCAGCTAAAAGAAATGCAGTAATTTTTTGGAATGATAATGGCAAAAGTGCATTTGGCTGTTAAATTATCTGGAATTGTTTTTTTCATTGACCCTGTAGAGAGGTCTTATATATGCTGAAATTCAAAAACTGTGAGGAACCTGAGCTTCTGCCGTAAGTTGGACCTACAGATACTCAGAGCTTTTCTACTGTGAAGAAGTCTAAATAAACATTCAGAATCCTAACTGTACTTATCCTTGCTTGAAATGTTGGTTGTGTGTGTACACTAAAGATTGGAAACTATACTTGTGTACTGCTGCCTCATACAGATGAAGAATGAATTACGGAACTTCCTTAGCCATTGTAAAAATACATCTGAGGGAAGTACTGATTAGAGTAGCTAACACAAGACTGAACCAGCCAACAAGTTAACCAGATGAAGAATGGTGTATACCTAGGTCAGACAACAAGAAATGTTAGAGAGGGAGCTGTGTCTGAGATTCTCAATCATAATTATTTTTCTATTTGAAGTAGTAGAAAAAATAAATAAATCTGGTAGTCCTTAAAGACCATACCTGGCAATACTAGCCTCTGTTCACTTTTGCAAGCCTTTACGGAAACATTACAATAGCATACCTCAAAGTTTACTCCAGAATGCCCATGAACAAATAAATCAGCTAGAACTTGCTTTAGGGTGTTTTATTGAAGTCAATGGCAGCTGTGTTTAATTTTCAGTGATAGAGTATGTCTTCACTCAAAACTCATCTACCTTATTCAGAGAAATAAAGCAAGATTGGCATAAATTTATGGCATAACTTGAGATGGCTATTCACATGAGATAAGAATGCATGCAAATATTGTGTGTTCACTAGTTCCAGAGTTTTTTCCAGTGTTTGAGCCTAAAAGTAGGGTTGTTTTTTCTCGTTACCCATAACATAAAGAGACCTCCTGAGATTATTTCTGTTGATTCTGTTTACAACAAAACCAGTTTGTTCTAGATTAGCAAGTAATTTAATCAGTGTCTCCAAGCTCTTAGTGACTTAAAGATTTTAAAATCAATATTTAATAAAGATAATGCTTAGTATGCCCCACACAGAGTGGGTCCTGTCTGCCTTTTGTAATAACAGCATGCTGCTCTCCCTTATCTCCAGTAGCTGCATTCAGAAATGAACTCATTTAATGGTGAAGCATTATGAATTACTCTCAACTGGTTTTGCAAAACTAATTCAAGTGTGAGAAGACACTTTTTCTTCCCTGAAGTGTAACCTTCCCCCTGACCCACCTTTTCTTCTCCCAGAGAAGAAAATGGTTGTTTTCTCTGTGAAGAAGAAATGTGTTCTTTGAGGAACTGGAGAACCACACACATAGCCACAGAGGGGGAGAGTGCACCTATTGTGCTGTTCAGAGAATCAGACGAGTAACATTCTGCTTCCCCTATGTCAGTTAACCTGGATTTTTTTTTCTTATCCTAAATCAAGCACTAGTACAGTTTCGCCTTTGTGTATGCACCCAGCAGAATAAAGTGAAAATAGAGGATAGAAGTTTTCAAAGTCTGGACTACAGCAGTATTCAAACCATGCACTTAGAAGTAGACATTTTCTATTCTTGTAGAAAATACAAGGGAAAACAAGCAAGGAAGCCATTTCCTCTCAAATTAACTATGAAAAGCTCTATTTTGAAGGGCAGGGGAAGAAAAGAGAAAAAAACCAGAGATTTTGGAGATTTTTTTGAACATTTTGTTGAGAAACCAAAGTACTTTGGTTTAATATCAAATTATTGTTAATTGTGTCTGAAATAGTACAGGTTTGAAGAAGTAGTTTTATGAACATAAAATTAAACCTCCCTTAAAAGAGTCACAGATTATCAATACAGATGTTATCTGCAGTAGTTATCTACCACTACCTAGCCATTGGCCTCATTCATATCATATATCATTCAATTTTCTGAATTCACTAATATTTGAACTGAACACAGTTCAAATTGTGTGATATTTTGTTTCTTCAAAAGCTTAGTTTTCTATCAAGAATAATTTCACAGGAAAATTTCTTCCCAGACATGTTTAGGCTACAAATAGATGTTAAATTGGAGAAAAAATATTTGTCTTTAGACAGAATCTTGAACTTAATTTACGTTTAATGACACCCACAAGGACTAATAATTCTTTGCTAATGCCCTCGTGTACGTGTTATACTAAACCAGGCCTGGCACTTTATTACTTTTTAGGAGTTATATCTTCTGCTTTTTTTTTCTGGAAATAGGTTCTTTAAATATTTGTTTCTGTTATGTGATGAATAAAAGCATATTGGCTGTATTGTCTATAAAATAATGAATACCTCTTCAGGTAATTGCAATCTAGTCTGTATCACCACACAGAGTTTGGTAAAAGAAAGCAAAAGCCTCTGTTAAGCCTGCAAGATCAAGTATCTGTTGTGTCAAGGGGTGTTTTAACATAACTAGCTTTCTGGATTTTTGTCACTTCTATAATTTGGAGGCTAAAAGTCTGGTGATCCCATGACTGTGTTTATAGAGTTTTTGATGGATGTATGTAAACTGCTTATTTGTTTTATCAACGGGTAGCTCGCTGAGGGCCTCTGCAAATTAGAAAAACCTTATGTTAGTTTATTGTGAAGTCATTTTGTTCCTCTTTTTTCCCCTCCTTTATTTTCTCTCTCCCTCCCCTGGCCCAAGGCAACCTTATATTCCTTATTATTTTTCCTAGAATTGGTATATTTCTGCATATCACATTGAAGTAAATTTTTTGTTACCTTCTCCCCCTGCTTTTCAATAATCTTCTCCTCTCTCCTTCATGCTATGTTTCAAATAAATTTATTTAGGACAGAGAAATGGAAGGGGAAGGGCTTTCTTTCTAAGGTCTGGGAAAGAGCTATAAGCTTTCTTCTACCCACAGGCAGAGGTGATGAATGTGTGTCACCTTATCAGGAATATAACATGATGAGTAAGGAAGAGATACACCGTGAGGGGACACAAGAGTCTTCTTTCTTATATTTAGTACAGAAGAGACAGTATACATTTATGTCCCATTTATGCTTATTTTAACCTCTGGTTTCATATGTCACTGGTATTATTGACAAAAGCTTCTTTTCTGCTTTTCCTGTTAATGGAAACAGCTGTCTTCAAAGCTTCAGAGTATAAAACTAGAAGGGATTGAATGGTCTATGCTTCTGCATGATATAGGCCATTACAAAGACTGTGAATTAGTATTCATTCGAAGTAGAGTATATGCCTTAGGAACACAGCCACTATTGATTTCAAAATTTCTAGTGATGGAAAATCTACACTAGCCCTTGATAAGTTCTTCCCATGTTAAATTGTTCTGTTTGTTAAATACATGGACTTTATTTCTGGTCTGAATTTGTATTTGGTCTTCTAGCCACTGTAACTTGGTATAAGTGTTCATTCTGTGCTGAGCCAGGGCACCTTATCTCAGAGGCACAGCATGGGCAGCATGTTAAGTGTTTCCACTGTCTCCACAGCAAATAGAAGGAATTCTGTGTTTCTGAAGGGGGAAACCAATGTTCTAAGCAAGTAACTTCCTAGTGTTAGCTGACGTGAATCAGCCATGAGGAACTTCTAACCACCTTTCTGCAGAATACTTTCAGATTTACAACACTCACTCAGAATATGCTGAATAGTCTTTAAGTCCTTTTCTTCATGAAGGTGTTTGAGTCTTCCCATTTTACAACTGTTCCAGATGGGAAGACTGCACAGCAGTGAGAATGCACATAAGTAGATGGTACTCTTCCTTTCTCCTCTGGAAATTGCTTAACTTTGTAGGGATAAATATGACAGCTGAAGGAGAGCAGTTTTATGGTTTATTGCATAATGAGACCAGAGATCAAATCTGTCCTATCTTAGCTGAACTGCCTGTACAAAGAGCAACATAATTGTTTTGCTGAATCTAATAATAAATCATGGTTTTATTTTCCATATGAAAAATTAAATGAGAGGGGCAGAAAGTGTCAAATTCCAACATTGATCCATTACTTGGAAACTTGGATGCTCTGAAATTTGCCTTTAAATCTAAGCAATTCTTCTATGCGTAGTGCATGTTTTTTCCAAGGGGTCGTTGAGGAATCCAGCTTCACTCCCTTGCAAGATACTTAATTGAGGCACTAAATTTCAAAATAGAGAAAGGTTAAAAACAAAAGGTCAGTTCTTCCTCACAGTGGGAAGAAGGTTGATTGCTGTTTTGGTTTTTTTGTTTGTTTGTTTGTTTTTAATTCATGCCACCCTTTCCTATAGCTTCCCATAGAAGCTGAGAGAGAGCATAGACAGGACAAGCTGACCAAAGCAATATTCCTTACCATAGATGTCATGCTCAGTATATAAATGACTGCTGGCCAGGAGGCAGGAATTTGCAATTGCTGCTCAGGACAGGCTGGGTTATCAATCATCAAGTGGTGAGCAACTGCATTGCATCACTCATTTTGTATATTCTTTTACTATATTTTTTCTTTTCCATTACTGTTCTATTAAACTGCATTTATCTCAACCCATTAGCTTTTTTTCCTTTTTCTCCCTCTTCTTCCTATCCCACTGCAGGGAGGGAGAAGGGGCGGGTGGGGAGTTAGTGCCCTACTTACCAGTCAGGGTTAAACCATGACACATTCTCTGAAGCCACACGAGGCCTCTAACAAGTACTCTGCCAGGAAAAAAAATTTTGCTAGCTTTCTTAAAGCTAAAAAAACACTAACAAACCAACAACAACAACAACAAAAAAAAACACACTAACAAACCACCACCAACAACAACAACAACAAAAAACCAAAGTAAAATTACTGCAAAAAGAATTGATTCTGTTTTACCTCAAACCAGGACCACCATACTTGCAATGCTGAGGAATCAGTCTAGCAAAAATTGTAGTTTTGTTTCCAGAGAAGACTATACATTTCTAGAGACCTTTAGCAAGCCAAGAACTTGTTAATATTAGTCATGGATGAAGAAACTGTTGAGATTCAGAGATGTGAGGCTGATAAGAATTGAAGTCAAAGATGAGAATACTTCATGGGTGATATAGTCCAGATTACTACTATTTTGTCAGCCTCAGAAAGATTGTAAGGTCCCAGAGAACTGTAGTCCTTGGATCTTTTGTTTGAAGTTTAACTACATTTATTATTTTTAAATGGGGTTTACTGTAACAATTGTTTACTGCTGTTCTTTTTCTGTCTGGGAGAACTAGTAAGAATTAGCTGGAAATATTTCATATATACTCATGAGATGAAGATACCTGCTGGAAAGGAAAATATACAAAAAAAATCATGTGAACAATGCAACAGAAAATGAATGAGTTACCATAAGAACAGATTTGGTATTCCATCTCCAGTAAATAAACTGAATACAGAGATAAAGCAGTTTACTTCTGTGTGAGTCTGCAGAATACTAGTAAGAAAAACTAAAAAAATAAACTTTTTCTTCTCTGACTGTTGTGTCACGCACCTGCAGGAAGTTACTTTGGTCCTGAAAGGGGAATGTACTAAAGTTATCACATTCATCTTTCCATCCATCTACTTATCAGTAGAAATATCTTGTTTTCAGCATCTAGGTCTTCCTACTCTTTTTAATCTATCTGTCTTTTTCTCCTTTTCAACTTTCATCCTAAGCAAATTTCTAAATAGTTTTTCAAATTTTAGATTTGCAGCCTTTAGAAGACAAAGGGTTCACAAAAGAGAGAATAAGACCTTAAACTCTTACAACCTTCAGCTAAGAAAATCGACTCCCCCACTGTTCATATATTCTATGTCTATTTCTCAAGACAAATGCTTAAAAGCATTGCATAGTCTTGTCATTAATAATGACCTCTGGTACCCTGCTTCTCCAGCATTGAAGCTCCATGACAAAGGTGTCCCAAAGCCAGGGAGGCTGGAAGCTTGTTCCATTTGTTTGATACTATTTGCTTGGTTATGCAAAATGAACCATTGACAATTAGCCTATAAGTCTGCACCGTAAAAGTAACTGCAACATCATTCAAAAGAGAAGAACACTAGGTTTTACATTTATTAGTTCCTTGTGCCACTAATGATACCATTGGAATTATCTCACAGTTCTTACTGATTTATGTTATTTTTTCCCTTGCTATGCCCAAGAAAATCTAGAACAGAACAAGACTAGCTTTATGACATAAATGTTACCTTTTTTTGTTTCTTTTATCTCATCACTAACAGGAGCAATACAGATGAGCTGCAGAGCTGAATTAGGAAAATGTTGAACGGAATGAAAATATCCCTGGCAAAAAAACTTACCTTAGAAAATAAACCAGGCTGAGAGTTTTGGCTGAGTAACTTGGGCATAACATCACACCGATGAAACTATTTTGCCTTAAAAGCTTTACCTGAACTGTATCATGTGGGCATACTGCCTTAGGTCAGCATTAGCTCAGGTATCTTTAAATCAAAATGTGTAATGTGGCCATGCAGTAGACTCAACAATTATGAAGCGAATACAGATTTTTATTATAATAGTTACCATTATATTACTCAAAGGCTGAGACATTTTATCCCAAGTTCATCCCACATCAAACTCTTCTGGATGAAATATAATCCCCAGAAAGCACTGGTCTGTAGTGGAAATGCTGACAGGCCCTTAGCTATAGAAGCTCTATCAGCTTTGCTTTCTACAAGGTCCCTAACTGAATTTTTATTCTCTAATTCAATGAGAGGATTTTGCTTCCAAATCACTTTTAAAATCCTCCAGCTGTGCTATTTCTTAGTTTATGATAGCTACATTACTTTTCAATTAAATTATTCCAATGTTCATATATTTTCTGTATTAAATTGTAGTTATATCTACACGTTTCAAATATACTGGGATCTGCCCACCTCTCTCATTTTGCCTTATAAGTACCAAAATGTAGGAGTTTTATATCATAATTAAGGCCAGTAGTGACATAAGCTTTAAAGTTTCTAGGTTATTTTATCAGTCTCTCCCCCAAAAAACTTAGTAGAGCTTGTTAAGTTCTCTCAGGGGGGACAGCAGTGAATATATTAAGATCCGCCATTTTAAGCATGAGGCAAGAGAGACAGAGAATTTGTGTCACAGCATGTTGTTGACTTCTAGCTATAGTGACTTCAAATAAATGTGTTAATTTGATACATGCCACTTCTTCCAAACATTGTGGTCATTTGAGATATAGTATCTAATGTTCTGATTCAAGTGCGATGAAGTTTCCCAGATGTCCTCCAGATGCTGGTTGAGAATGATAGAATCCTGTATTGTATGTGCCAGCCCTGTGTGCATGTCTGGGATCTTCCATGGCATCCTAAATCACACTGGATAGCCATTCTGACTACACTGCTACTTATCAATGGCCCTGGGCCACCTTTAAAGAGTAGATTCATCTCTCTATGGAGCAAGCCTGAAGCCAACTCCAGGTTGTTTCCAGAGCACAGAGGCACACATGCAGTAGAGCACACTGTTGCACTAACATGCCAGCAGGACTATTTGGACAAGTTCTCTACAGTCAGTCTTCAAGCTCTCCACAGGGTAGCCGTATGGACAGAAGGTAAGCAATATGTAGACCATGGAGTGCCTGCAGCAAATCTAGAGCAGAGTAAGAAAAACCCACTGAAAAAATCCAAAAGCATTTTTAGGCAGATGAATCTCCAGCTTGTTCACTGTCCTTTTGGCAACGCTTCCTAGGAGACCGTTCTGACTGCTGTGTGTTTTGTAGAAGTAGGTTGCCACACTGATGATTGGGACTGCACCACTGCCTTTATAATTTTGAATGAAGCTTGTTCTGCTTCGTTGTCTTGTGATATCAGGACAGTTGTTGTCTCTCAGTGTGACTGTCATTAGAAGTACATTGTGAGGGTGGATGTGGGCTGAGATTTAGGATTCTAAGCAGTTTGAGGACATTTTTGAGGTCATCCCTTTGGATTTAGATATCTGATTTAAATATAAATTTAATTTTAAGTATATAGATGTTATTCAGCTTTCAATCTATATCCTAAAGTACAATTATAGGGAATATGCTGTAATGTTAGAAAAAAGCATAGGAATCACAGAATCATAGAATCCCAGGTTGGAAGGGACCTCAAGGATCATCTGGTCCAATGTTTCTCGGCAAAAAGCATGGTCTAGACAAGATGGCCCAGCACCCTGTCCAGCTGAATCTTGAAAGTGTCCAATAGTGGGGAATTTGCCACTTCCCTGGGGAGATTATTCCAACGGCTGATTGTTCTCATTGGGGAAAATTTTCCTCTTGTATCCAATTGGAATCTCCCCTGATGTAACTTGTACCCATTACTCTCTTTTTTTTCCACGTGACTCCTTGTAAAAAGGAAGTCTCTATCCTCTTTGTAGCCACTGTTTAAATACTGAATCATGGTGATAAGGGGTCCCCTCAGCCTTCTTTTCTCCAGCCTTAACAAACACAGTTCTGTTGGCCTTTCCTCGTATGGCAGGCTTTGATCATCTTAGTGGCTCTTCTCTGGACCCTCTCCAGCCTGTCCACGTCTTTGTTGTCTAGCAGGGACTGAAACTGAACACAGTATTTCAGGTGTGGCCTGACAAGTGTTGAGTAAAATGGAATAATGACTTCTTTATCTCTGCTGGTGATGCCCTTGTTGATGTATCCCAGCATCCTGTCAGTTTTTTTTGATGCTGCAACACACTGTTCACTCATATTGAGCTTCGTCTTTGTTGTCTAGCAGGGACTGAAACTGAACACAGTATTTCAGGTGTGGCCTGACAAGTGTTGAGTAAAATGGAATAATGACTTCTTTATCTCTGCTGGTGATGCTCTTGTTGATGTATCCCAGCATCCTGTCAGTTTTTTTTGATGCTGCAACACACTGTTCACTCATATTGAGCTTCTTGTCCACCAGGACCCCCAGGGCCCTTTCCACAGAGCTGCTCCCCAGCCAGGTAGGTCCCAGTCTGTGCTGCACTCCTGGATTATGTTTTCCCACATGCAAGACCTTACACTTGTCCTTGTTGAACTTCATAAGGTCTTCCTGCAGCATGCCTCTCCCTCCCAAAGTATCCACTTCCCCACTCAGTTTAGTATCATCAGCAAAATTCATCAGGGTACACTTGATCCCATCATCCAGATCACTTATGAAGACATTAAACAGTGTTGGGCTTAGTATAAATTCCCATGGGACCCCACTTGTGACCAATTGCCAGTTTGAAAAGGAGCTATTTACTACCACCTTCTGGGGGCGACCTGTCAACCAGTTCCCTATCCACTGTACAGATCGCTTCTCTAGACAGATATGCCAGAATTTAGAATCAAGGTTGTGTTTTCTTAACTTTAATTTTGGTGGTTCAAAGATTTATTTCCTTAATTAAAGTAGGGGAGGGAGGATTTGCTGAGAGATTAAAATGCTTGTTTTAAAATGTCTTCATATAGATTTTGAGGGGGACATTAGGGACAGGATTCAACTTCCTGAACGTGTCCACTTTTATGCTACCACCATGGGATATATTACATGGACTCCAGCTGTCAAACCAGAATGCTATGGGTCTTGTTTAAGTCATGTGTCAGAGCTCAGTCACCTCAGGGCATCTCAGCAGCTAAATCACCTCTTACTTATCTTTTTTGCTCTAAGGTGAATTACTCTCCAGAGTTTATTGGTTTCATTTAATGGAGTGGACACTCAAATGTAGATATCTTAATCTCAAATTAAATCCTCCTCTAAGGATTCACAGTTGCTTTAATATGAGATCCTTATATTGGGACCTAATAATCTAGATCCACTCTGTATTGAAGAAGGAAATCGTCATTTCTAGAGGGTAGTTTATTTAACTTAGCTGCTTATTTTAAGAGTGGAATATCCCCACTGAATATTTCCTGAGTATCTTCAAAGTAGCTCAGCTTAAGGTGAGATGTTTCCTACCCTGGCTTACTTCTAAATCAGCCCCTTTAAATTATGAGAAAAAGGAAAAGTTTGCAATGAATAAGGCTTGGATTTTATTTTCTAATTAGTAAGGAGTACATATTTGTCTTCTATAAATTGTTACCTCACTTCAGAGATGTGGATTTACAAACAGTCAAACTTTGGGAGTTTTGAAACAGCCTCTAATCAAAGCAAATGAGCCTTCACAGTTTGATGTAAAGCAAACATCAGAGCGCTTAAATTGACTTTGGGCTTTTGCCATAGTCTTTGCAGTTTCTGAAGCTGAAATCCAGACAGGAAAATACTCATACTAGTGGAAGACATTATGCAGTGTACTGTTGAGTTGACCTGTGCAAAAAAGTCGTAAGATTTAGACAACCCACAGAAGAGTTTTAGATTAAAATGGAGGACATGGGGTAAAGAAGAGCAGACATCTGTCCTTCATCTGACTTCCTGTTTTGATTTTGTGTAAGTCTTGCTACACCTGGTCTGTCTTCTGCCTTTCTCCTTGCAAATGGACACAAAGTTACCCCCCCACCATCTCTAGCATGTATTTATAGCATTTCCACAGGTGGATTTTAAACTTCTGTACATGCTACATTTTCGTTATCTCCCTGGATCGTTCCAGACCTGAGGGATTAGGCTAATCTACATCATGGGGAGACTTTATGGACTGTGTGGGAAGGGAACAGATACACCTGTTCTTTCACCAATGTCCTTTGTCTGACAAGAGCATTAGTCCATAATGACAGTGAATTTTCTGATAGCTTCAGTGATCTTTCCCCTGAAAGTCTTACACAGCTGCGTATATTAAACACACTCTCACACATACAGTAACTTGCTTCCTTCATCCACATTGTCTTCTCTAGAGAGATTTTTTTTCACTTTGATGTATTGCTCACCTTGTTACCACTCATCTTGTCGGCTATTTCCTCTGTGGTTTCAGATATTTTACGCATGGCTGCTTATGTCTTGTTTTCAGATTCTTTCTGCCTAGGCCTGGAATAATTTTTTTCGATTCAATAGTACACTCCATTTCCCATATATAAAAGTTTAAATTCATTTTTGCAGTATCTTCCTACCTACTTTCCAATGCTGCCTAGGCTTAAACTTTGGGGAAACAGTACTAGGAGTAGGGGTGGAGAACAGCCACCTACACAACATGTGGAGGGATCATTTCTCCAGTTCAGTTAACAATGTCTAGCATGACTGACTTAAAGCCCACTGAAATCAACTGCAAAATGCAGTCACTCTTGCAGTTTTGGACCAGATTTCCAGAACTGGAGAATAATTAAGTTTCATGAAGTGAATGTTGAGATGTAGTACAGATGGCCTCAAAACCAGCATGTGGTCAGGAGGCTTTCTCTAACAACAATCAGTAGTCTCTTATTCTCAGTCTCTCCCTTAAAGTGAATTTGGACCATCTGAATATCTGTGGGAGAAAACTTGGAGCTGGGTAAATGGTTCAGGAGGCTCCTAGATCACACTGGTGAAAATTTCCTTATGTGAATGTTTCAGTGACCATCCATGGAAACTTGACCCACTGCTCACAAATGAGGACAACCATGGTGATAGTGATCATGGACAACAGCTTCAAACTGAGTTGAAATTAAGAGGAAGGCCAGAGGCTGGGCATTAGGACTCTGGCTATGCAGAATGCATATGCAGGGAATTGCTATGCACAATGCCTAGGAAGGCATTAGTAGGGAAGGTACCAAGTAGAGCTGGTGGGGTTTTTTTAGGAATAAACCATCCTGGTATGCAGAAAGGCTGAGAATATTGGCAGAAGACTAAAAGAAAAAAGTGGTTTGTGAACTGATACACAAAAAGGGAGCATAAAAAAGGCTGGGGAGGAGAAGAGGGGCAGGATATAGCAGTAGAAAAGGAGTATTAAAAGCCCACTCTAGTAGAGGAGATGGACTAGTGCTCTCTCTCTTAAGCTTTTCTTCCACTGCACCTTTATTATAGGATATTGTAAAGGGGATCAGGCAGAGTAATGCAGAAAGGATGCCTCACAGTAGAAGGCTGAAAAGCCAAATAAATATAGGAAAGGGGGAAAACAGGGAGCTTTCATCATGCCAGACATAGGCAGTACTCTTCCTCTTAAACTTTGCTATAATTCCTCATCTATGACATATTTACATTAATGAGAATCTGTCCATTGGCTTCACTGGCTTTGGTTTCAGATCCCTAAGGATTATACATGAAAAGCCAGGAAATGATCAATCAGGAAATGGAATTATTTGAAAACTCTTCATCCCAACAGGAGGTGCTTGCCTAGCCGGGTTTCGGTCTCTGTTTCCAGATGTCATATCTGCACCTTTGCATTTCCTTTTCTTCCACGTTTTGCACAGTCATTTCATAAAGGTCTTAGGCAATACAAGGCAGTCTGGAATTAAGGTGTGAGTAATAGCAAGAGTATCCATTATTCTATTAGAATGTTATTCTAACATCCAATATTCTATTAGGAAAAAGCTTTTTGACTCCTGCAAATTTCAAGATTAATCAAGTTTTAGCTCATCACCTGCACCATTAGCCTTAAGCACTGTGAAAATCTTCTGCATAATCTACTCAACATAGACCCAAGTTAGTTAAAGGGAATTTTTCTTTCTGATATCACATAATCATTTTTAGAAAATCTGAATTTGTGGTTCTAAGATTTTCCACTGCTGTGATTCACAAACAGATTGACCAGGACATACCTCTCTTCTGTAATAATTACTGTCCCACAATAAAGACTATTCTGTATCAAAGGTTATTGCTTAAAAATATTTCTAGCAGGCCCAGGAGAAAGCTGGAAATGTGTAATCCCTCGTTTTCATGAAGACAAATTGCATTTTAAAATTCTCCTAATGAAGCAGCATTCATCAGCCCTCCTTCATCTATCTTTTTAGAGTGAATTTCAGTGCACAGATAAGAAGATTAATGCCTCTGAACTTTCCAACACTTTTTGTGCCATTACAGTAGTACCACAGTGAGATGAATTAAATCAATATCGTTACTACTGAGTCCAGAAACAATTTTACATGTTATGATATTTTTCCCTTCTGTCTTTCTATTATAAGTCAGTAAAGATAAAATAAAGCTATTGTGAATCTGATTGGAATGTTGAATCTCATTTCAATACGTAAGGATGCTTAATCATGCTTGACCAATGTGGTAGCCTTCTATGATGGCATGACTGGCTGCATAGGTGAACGGAGAGCAGTGGACATTGTCTACCCGGACTTCAGCAGGCTTTTGACAATGTTTTCCACAACATCCTCACAGGTAAACTTAGGAAGTGTAAGTTGGATGAGTGGGCAGTGAGTAAAATCAGAATCAAGCCCTTATTTTTTAAAATATATTTATATATATACACATATGCATATATGCACACACACACATAAATGAATGAGGGCTGTAGCACACTGTGCCAAGACTATCAGTGACATATTATAGCATGGGTTTTTATCTATATCTTGTCTCACTGGAAATAGCAGTTTGACATGCTTATTATTTCAAGGAAGCATTCACATTTCACAAAATGCGACACCTCCCTCATGGTTTTTTTAGAAGCAGTTTTAATTCAATTATTTTTGCATGAGAAACTAGTAGTCAGGAATATTTTCCTATTTACAAAATTAAATGAGTCAGGTTATAGTTTGAATAGCTTTCAGATGGCAGGCATAACCCTTATTGTATCTTTAAGAACATTAAAAAGTCTCATTTTTAATACATGTATTGGTACATAAGACAAAAGCCCAATTCACATCAACCTAATTTTTCATATTCTTATTGTTGTGCAACAGTCAAGACAGACAGCGAAAACTAATGGATTGTCATTATCATTTATTTGTGCTAGAAGAGCTGCTAATGGACCAAAACTTAACCATAGCACATACTGAACAAACTCAGACTCCCTACCAAAAATACTTAGGTTTTATATGTATATAGTTATAAAACTACCAGTGAATTTGCTGTGTGGCATTAATGTCATTCCATTAGGAGTATCTTAATAGCTTTTTCAAACTTACTTATAGCCATTGATATTATTACATGCATTTTACAAGCAGCTTTGGTTTGCCTCATATAGAAACAGCAGTGACAAAGAAGAACTATGTATTTTAAAATTATAAGAATTATTCATTTGCACTATGATCTTGCTTCAGGCCTCCAGTCAGAGAAAAATATCTCCTTTGTAAATTTTGGGCAAACGCAAACCGAAAAGTTTTTTCTTGCCACAGACAGCTCATGATCTACATGTAAAACAACCAAGGTCAGATAAATATATATGTAGATAGCAAGGTGAGTGGAAAGAAATGCTTTTTATCATGATATACAGCAACTGAAAGTAATAGCAAGTTATATATATGTGTATTTGCTAGCTATTATGTTAGACTGGCTAAAAGAAGGTCTTCATAAAACAATGAAATTGTTTGTGGAGTTCCAAGTTTAGGTGACAATAAGAAGGAAAGCGATTAAGTGTCTGATGAAAAACTTGAATTGTCCTAGAAGTTGTCTCTAGTGAAGCAGCTGCTAAGGGTATACAGTTAGTTCCCAAATATCCAGAGAACAAGAGCAATCTTTCCCTCTCCCCATAACCATGGCAGACAAGAGAAATAGTTGGCTTAAACTCCAGCAAATAAAAGTCACATTTCTGATATGAAGATGTTACAGGACAAAGACAATCTACTGTCCTAGTCATTGGAGGTCTTTCAAATAGGTTGAGCTTAGTCTAAGGACTTGAAGACTGGTGACTGTTAGACAGAAGTGATAGTCAGACAGAAAATACAAGAGGCCTGGAAGTAAATATTATTACCTTGTGTTTAATGTGTCTGCGAAAGGGGAGCTGGTGAAGGGTTAGAGGAAAAGTTGTAGCATGATCTCACCCATGTGATAAGAAAATATTCTTTGTAGCAGAGGCAGCTGTAAGTAGGGTGAATTTTACTCCCTGTGGCCAGGGAAAGGCTGCTCAAAGAGGTAATCCAAATAAGTGATCCAACTGTATGTGGTTTCTATGTTTTGTTTTGGGATATCTGAATTATCATAAAGATCTGCAAAATGATCTATCTAGTAGTCAGCTCTTCATCAATTCTATTTTGTTGTGTTTTTTTTTTTTTGTCCTGGGGATCCTCATTCTGTTGTTTATTCCAGAAGTTACTGAAACTTAGCAAAATTCTCTGCATGCATTAGGCAGCAGGTCAGACTAAATTATCAGAGTCATCCCTCCTGGCATTACATTTATTAAAATTCTAAAGTATACAAATATATATTTCACTTTTAAAATCAGCCCAATATTCTAGTTTACAGCAAGAAAGTGCAAATATGCAGTGCATAGGGCTTGAATCTAGCATTTTACAGTATAACTATATAGCATACACACCAGTACAACTTATATGAAAAATTATACTGATGTACATACATGTTATCTAAATTTCAACGTTTTAAATGTACATATTTCTGATTATTAGTGAGACCAAACAACAAAGACTCCCAAAACATTACCTACTGCTATCATGAGCTAAAACAATTCCACCACCTTGAGAGTTCTCCAGTGGCTAAGACGACACAGAAAGATAAATTATGCTTTTAAGCACTGACCACAGCAAAGATTGGTGAACAAAATGCAGTGCTCCAGGAGCATCATTTTAAAGACACCACCCTGTGTATGGGAATCTCCTTCTTGCTTCACCTTTGCTTATGAGACAGGGAGTAGCATACTCCCTGTAGAAGTTGCGTTCTACATACGCAATACATTTCTCTCAAATAGTTTGCATGTTGAGGTTTTTCCATTTGCTACTGGAAGACGGATTCATCTCACCTAACATTATGTCTCTAGTGCAAACCTGTTTACTCTGAATGAGTTCTCCAGACTGTTTTTGTAGCCTGGGGAGAGAAATGGGCAGTACTACATTACAATTCATATCCTCCTCCTTCATATATCTAAACCAGATCAAGACAAATTACTGCCTAGCAGTGCCCATTTCTCTTTGTTGATTATAAAATCAGTCTGAACTGGCTGGTTGAAACATAGACATCTACACTGTTGTGGTGGGCTGACCCTGGCTGGATGCCACGTGCCCACCAAAGTTGCTCTATCAGTGCCCTTCTTCAAATGGACAAGGGAGAGAAAATATAACAAGAGGTTCATTGGTCAAGATAAAGACAGGGACATCATTCTGTATCAGGAACAGCATGGTGAGTAGGACCCTTGTACTGATCATCCCCTTGTACTCAACACTGGTGATGCCTCATCTCAAATACTGTGTCCAGTTCTGGGCCCCTTACCACAAAAGAAGAGTTACGAAGAGTCTGTAACTTTGAGAATGCAAGATAATGGAGTTGTGTAATAATATTCAAAATACATGCAGAGAAGAGATACAGAAAGGCAAAATATAAAACAAAACAAAACAAAACAAAACAAACCAACAAAACAATAAAAAAACCCAACCCCAAACCCAAAAAAACCACCATAACCCAGAAAAAAAATGGAAAGACAAAGTGTAAGTACCATAACATTATCATAATAATCCCATCATAATATATACCATAGACTCACTAAGAAGACAGAACAGATTTGAAAAAACAGAGTAATAAAACACAGCCGATTCAGAGTTGGTATCAGACAGAAAGAATCAAAACCAACCATAGATGAGAAAAATAAAAAGAACAATAAAATGCAAGTATGATTGAATGTACAAAATAATCTGAAAAATAAAATATTACATGATGTGGTATATGGTATGGTTGAACTAGTGCTTAGAGATCTCAGTCAGGACAAGAACATATTGTGCTAAAGAGGGAATTAATCAAGAATCGGGTCTTCAATAAAAGCCATGACCACTTAAAACTAGGGATGTGAGAATTATAAAAAAAGGGACAAAAAAGAAAATGGTAAACATATAAACATAGTGTGGAATTACAAAAATGTAACAGTTGAATATCCTGTTTTGAGAACTAGAAGCTTTAAATTGACAAGTACCCAGAGTAGTCTCCAGTTTCTGTTCCTCATTTGGAAAATTGATCAATACAAAATATTTCTCCTTAACATACCAGCATAGATATTACTGGAAAAAACATTTTGGGACAGTTCTATGTGTTCCCAATGAGTCACAGAGTCATTATCTTACCACTCTCTATCATCTCTTATATCAGTCATCTTCTTCAGAGGTCTGTCAGATTCCAAACTCTTGATTCTCCATAGAAATTTATAGAAAACACAGATTTCTTGCCCTACATTTTATTAACTAATCTATATTACTTGGAAAGTCATAAAGTATGCACAAAAAAATAATCAAAAGAAGAATGGTTAATATCAAATCCTCAAAGTAACCTAAGTATCAGATGGAGTCCAACATACTTAAATTATTAGGTCGTTCAAGTGCATTATCATTTGAGAAGACAGCAACCTTATTTCACTATCAGCTATAAAAGTGATTGAATATTGTCAGTTTCAATTCTGAACAATATATATTTATAGCGTTTCCAGCAAAATGTCTGGCTGCAAGAGGGTCACATCACTGCCAAGTTTAAACTAATGCCAGATAAGGCAGCTCGCCCAAATTATAACTCCTCATATTATGCAGGTCCTGTGTAATACACAGAAAGACACATTAGCTGATTGTAGAATTCTTCCTGACTTGAAAATCTATGAATCTAAGATAATACTTCGTCTTTTCCCTGACTGAATAGAGTTTCAATACAAACATCCCAAGGTGACACAGATTGTTACATTTCAAATTCACATGACAAATTTAGGTGAAAGCAACATGAGCTCTCAAGATTAAACGTACAACTTCCACCCCATGAAATATATGCATGTGTGATCTTTCAGACAGCAAAGTTGTTTACCCAGGGGCTGTTTCAAGTATATAAGGAACTATCTTGTCAGCACTGTTTTCAGATAAATTCTGTAAGAAATAAACATTCCCATGCATATACCTATCACCAATCACTTGTTGCATTAATGCAAGAATGCTGTTTGGGTCCTTATCCTGATAAGTGAGTGGGGAAATAAGCCAGAAATAGTATTCACCAGTATGGTTGTCATGCCAAGGAGGTGTTAATAAGATCACACTCTGGTTTCACCGGCTTTTATGTTTAAGGGCTGGATTTTGTGGCTCAGGGAGGTTTAACTCTGTGCAGGTGTCAAATATTAGATGTTTAAAGCTTGTGGGGTATTCAGTGATGTCGATGTTGATGGACTCTCCTCGTGACTGACTTGGGTACAGGAGAGTGCCCTTTCTCAGGTGTAGTGTCACAGAGGCCAAGGAGTGGTTTAGTAGCTCTGCCATAGAATTTGCATTCCAGAACTTCAGTTGGAGTCCAGTTCTATTGTTTCTGTGTAAAAGAAAAAAAAAAATCCTCATTCCAATTGCTAGGGATTTGGAAATTCCACAAACCCAGAAATAAAACCAGTAAGTTAGCTAGATATTTTGAGACATTTGAGGTGACAGATCAATCTACAAATATTTTCTTAGCCAGAAGATTATTTTTTAAAAAGAGTATCAAAAGAAAGGCAGAAATTAAATTATCCAGAGTACATTAGTTATTTTTTTTCAGCCATTTTCTGAGGGATATTTCCTGCTTTGCACTTACCTTTAGATGTGCTTTTATATGTTTGAGTTTTTCAAATATATAAACTTTATGTTTCAAAAAGTAAAGCTAAAATCAGCCCAGAAAAG
This sequence comes from Calidris pugnax, assembly GCF_001431845.1. Taxonomy (NCBI): domain Eukaryota; kingdom Metazoa; phylum Chordata; class Aves; order Charadriiformes; family Scolopacidae; genus Calidris; species Calidris pugnax. The sequence goes on from NW_015091064.1 coordinate 11,620,564, forward strand.
CTGGATTTTAACTTGACCAAAGTAAGAAGTGTTATCTTCCTAAAAATCAAAAGTTGGATTGACAGTTTTTATGTGTGGACCTATCTACCTTACGTTGTTAGAGTTCTTATTCTGATTTTGTGTGCAAAGATTATCATAGCTGGTTCAGCTGCCACTTTTATGTGTGCAAAACAGGAGCAACTCAAATGAACCACAGTTATACATGATTTATTATCACTGTGACTGACATCAGGATTTGATCTAAGAATTAAAATAGGACAACCTCATCCAACTGACTGTAAAAATCAAAGGAGTTGATACCAGCTAAAATCATTGTTCTTGAAAGTCTAAAATCCTAATTGCTCTCTTTAGTAAGGAGGTAAATTCCAGATTTAGTTAATTTCTTTTTTTTATTACTTTTTAATCTGATGAATACGTTTTCACTTTTATAAAGCCTAATAGATGGTTGATCTAATTTAAAGCTTATAAATTATACAGTTATATATAACATAATTACAGTATATAAGTCTAATAGACTGGTGATCTTTTTTAGAGATTCAGAAAGTTGTTCAGTTCAGCACTCTGTGGATGATTAATTTTCAGTGGTTATCTGGTCTAAAGTTTTGAATTGCTTAATACGAATTTGCCATGCGGACCGCCAGTCTTAATAAGTAGTAAAAGCAGTTCAATTAATTATAAATACCTCTTTAAAAGATACTTTAATGAAAGATGGAATTTTATTTATTTTACAGTAACAGCTGCAGTTCCTATTCAAACAAGCAAACAGGTAAAGAAACAACAAAAGCAAAACCCTCAAAAAGTGGCCATCATTTACTCAAAAAGGCAGAGGAGAGCACACTCTATTTCCTTTTAAACATTACATTTCATTCTATTCAGACCATTCTTGCATCAGCCACTATTTTCAAGATTCTTGACCTTGGTGGGGGGAAGGGGAGAGGAAAGGAAGAATCCATTTTTCTACAAAATACATTATTTTGTTGACTTGCTAATGCCTTCCCCCGAAAGAGAGCAGAATCCCCTTTTGTATTTGAGGCAATTTGGTTTCTTTACCAACTTTGAACTAAACCCTTCTTGAAACGATGCCATTAGCTGCATAGCAGTAAGAACTGCATACATGCCCTTTCACCCATCAACCTGAAGCAAATTGTATTCTATGAACACTCTTTTGATACACAAATGTGTGATCGTGTCATTAAAAAATGTACCATCAAAGATTATTTTTGTTCAGTTGAACACAAACAACTGGAACTGTGTCAAAACAATGAAGTTTAAACCTGCTTCCTTACTACTATTCCCTCAGAGCCTTAAACTAAAGCTTCATCTTTATCAGTCATTAAAAATAAGACACCTCACCTTGTCTGTTGAAACCATAAGAATATTCTTATAAACGTAATGTTCCTCTTTACAAAATAAAAATAGAAATAAATAAAAATCACAACAAAAAAGGGCCAAACTGGTACAATGTGACAGGGTCGTTGTTCGTTCCTTTTCCAGCAAAAGATCATATTTAGATAAAAGAAAAACACAACACCACCCATATATTAAGACAGGTCAAACACTGCTACTAGCAGGTAAAACTAGCCCAAAATAGCAAAATTTGAGATATAAACCTTAACAGCTGTAACTGTCATAGAAGACGCCATTACAATTGCAATCCACCCGCAGTGACCAAATCTGGTCCCTCTGGATTTGAAATAAAACATTAAGAAGAAGCTAAGCACATGAAGTAGAATGATACACTTGATACACGCAGTGGGGAGAGACAAAGATCCACTCTGTACTTTAAACAGTAACAGAGGTGAAAATCAACACAACAACAGACTTTCAAAGGAGTAGCTAGTCATGGTATAGCAGATAAATTTTACAATGCTGTCTATTCCTAGCCCTTGAAATTCTTCTTAAGAAGCTGTGAGTTTTAACTTATTCTCATTACTTTTCCTTCTTGAGATTAAAGAGAGCAAAAGCAAGTATCTTCAACAATAAAAGCCAAACCCAGAGGACACATCACCTTCCATTTACTAAGCATTATCCTTCAGATACTTGGCTAAAAAAATTTGACTCCAAGGAAATAAATATGGTGCCCAAAGTAATGACCACTTGCCAACAGTCATGCTGACGTCTTGAAAAACCTCCAAAAAATCATTAGGTAAATTCTGTCCTCATCTTTCCTGTAGGCCACCTTTAAGTACTGAAAGGCAGCAATAAGGTCCACCCAGACCTTCTCTTCTTCAGGCTGAATAACCCCAACTCTCTCAGGCTGTCCTCATAGCATAGGTGTTTCAGCCCTCTGATGATTTTTGTGGCCCTCCTCTGGACCTGCTCCAACATGTCCATGTCTCTCTTGTGCTGAGGGCTCCAGAGGTGGATGCACTACTCCAGCTGGGGTCTCATGAGAGTGGAGTAGAGGGGCAGAATCACCTTCCTTGACCTGCTGGCCACACTTCCTTTGATGCAGCTCAGGGTACGGTTTGTTTTCTGGGCTGCAAGCACACATTGTCAGCTAATGGCCAGCTTTTTATCCACTAGTACCCCTAGTTCCTCCTCGGCAGGGTTACTCTCAATTCTTTCTTCCCCCAGCCTGTATTGATACCGGGTTTCCCCGACTGAGGTGCAGGACCCCGCACTTGACCTTCTTGAACCTCATGGCATTCACAAGGGCTCATTTCTCCAGTTCATCCGGATCACTTCAGATGGCATCCTGTCCCTCAGGCCTGTCAACTGCAGCACTCAGTTTGGTGTCATCAGCAAACTAGCTGAGGGTGTATTAGATCTTACTGTCTATGTCACTGATGAAGAAATTAAACAGGGCAGATCCCTGAGGGACACTGCTTGCCACTGATCTCCACCTGGACATTTGGCCATTGACCACTGCCCTCTGGAGGAGATCATCTAACCAATTCCTCATCCAACCAACAGTCTGCCCATGAAATCTGTATCTCACCAATGTAGAGAGAAGGATGTTGAGACAAGGCCTGTGTCAAAAGCCTTACAGAAGTCCAGATACATGACATGCGTAGCTCTGCCCTTGTCCACTGATGTAGTCACTCCACCATGGAAGGCCGCTAGGTTGGCCAGGCAGAACTTGGCCCAGGTGTAGCCATGCTGCCTTTCTCAAATCACATCCACCAGTTGCCTCAGCATAGCCTCTTAAGAGGCTCTGTTCCATGATCTTCCCCCGCACAGAGGTGAGGCTGACAGTTGGTAGTTCCCAGGGCCCTCCTTCCTATCCTTTTTTCAAAATGGGTGCAACATTTCCCTTTTTCCAGTCACGGGGGACTTAACCCGACTGCCGTGACTTTTCAAATATCATGGAGAGTGGCTTGGCAACCAGCCAATTCCCTCAGGACTCTGGGATGCATCTCCTCAGGTCCCAGAAGGGACCCACTCATAGGTAGCCTCTTCTTTTGCAATAATACAACCATCTTCTGAATTTACTTTTCCTTTTCTACTGCCTGAATACTGCATCCAGTTCTGGGCTCCCCAGTTCAAGAGAGACAGGGAACTGCTGGAGACAGTCCAGCGTAGGGCAACAAAGATGACTGCCGGATTAGAGCACCTCTCTCATGAGGAAAGGCTGAGAGAGCTGGGACTTTTTAGCCTGGAGAAGAGAGGGCCAAGGGGAGACCTTTTGGATGCTTATTAGTATCTAAAGGGTGGGCTGAAGGAGGATGGAGCTGGACTGTTTTCAGTGGTTCCCAGTGACAGGACAAGGGGCAACAGGCACAAGCTGGAACATAGAAAATTCCATTCAAATATGAGGAAAAACTTCTTTACGTGAGCGTGACAGCCCTGGAACAGACTGCCCAGGGAGGATGTGAAATGCCCTTCCCTGGAGATCTTCAAGACCCACCTGGATGCAGTCCAGAGTAATGTGCTCTGGGCAATCCTGCTTTAGTGTAGGACTAGATAATCTCTAGAGGTCTCTTTCAACTCTGACAATTCCGTGATTCCGTGATACATGAAATCTTATATATACTCCAAATACATGCCAGTTTCTTTGGTGAAATATTTACTATTTTGGTCTTTTCAGTCTCAAGATTTCCCTTCTTCATTGTTTGATTTGTGTTTGTATATTTATCTAACAATTAGATTTTAGTGTTTTATTTCCCAGAGTTTGGTGATTATTTTATTTTTCAGCCATTTGTAGTGTATGGCAATGAGGTGATATTTTCTTTATTTGCTCTTTGTCCCCTCATTCACTATGTTTTCACTATAGCAAGCCGCTGTATTCCAATACTTTACCTTTCTGATTTTGAAATAGATTCAAAATACACTTCCACAATGCAACTGTTTTTTAGTAGTGTGACACCACTTTTAATTTAGTGCAATCACATTTTTTGTATTACTACCACATCATTCTCCTAAGGCACTTCAATATATCTACAATGTGCATGATGTATAAAGAGCATAAATATGCCTGATATTGATAGTTGCGATGCTCCACCAGTCCATACTGTCTTTACCCCTGTTTCCTCCTTGAAGTTATATCTAACCTTGCACTTTTTCACTCTCTGAACATGTTCATTTATGCATTTAATCTATTCCTCCGGCAAATATACTAACCGGAGAAATTTGTCATTTATGCATGAAAATCTCTTCTTAAACAATGTATCATACTTACAGAACACTTTACATTTCAGAGGATTTTACAGATATTAACTAATTAATCAAAGATACCTACATAGAATAGAAAATAAAATTTTAGTATCTCAATTTTAAAGAGACAAAACTGAACAGAGAGATTTAGGTGAGTTGCTCAAGGCAACATAGAAAATTAGTGGCAGATTCAGACTGATGACTCAATATTTCATGGGCAATACTTCTGTGTTCAAATATTTAGGAAGCATTTCTTCTCTATACTTCAATCTCAAAACCTATGAGAGATTTCTTACAATTAATCACATGGCCCTGAAACTCTTACAATGAGTTTGCTATTTGTCAAATAATTTAGCATTGCTAATTGACAAAAATCAAAGTCTTATGTTGTTAGAGAAGGAGAATTTGCAGAACTCCCTTTGAGAATCAGAAAATTTACATGCAGGTGCAGAAGACCACAGTATATTTGATTTAAAAATCTTTGACATATATGTGAATATAAGCTAGTTATATTTTCTCTCTCAGAATTTATGTTCTGTGCACATGAACTTTGAAGGATGCAAAAAATTTAACTAATGTCCTTTTTAAGAAAAAACATATTCAAACTTGCCTCATGAGTATGATCTTCTTCAGAACACATAGATGAGTTCATTATTTGCAAGGGAGGCAAATATATCAGCAGGTCCATAACATCAACCCATAAGAAAGATAGTAAGTCCCCTCTCTCAGGAACTGCACCCCCCTTCCTGAGTACTCTTTCTACCAGTTAGTGGAGCATTAGAACACAGGAAAACCTTGCCTAATCCAACATCCCATATCCTTTCTCTAGCTGTGGCCAGTTGAGAAACTTCGGAAAATACATTAGAGTCTGTACCCAGGAAGATTTCAATCTGTTAAGATTTCATTGATCTCTCAAGAGTGAGGATGGTAACTGCTCTCAAAGCATTATTTAGCATTAAGTATAACAACTCTGGTTCCCTTTCTTATCAATAAAAACAAACAATTCTTTTTCTAAGGCCTCGTCTAAGTTTAAAAATGTTTTCAGGGAGGACTGACCATCCTAAATCAAGGTTCTAAGAGGATAAAACCCAACATAGCCTAAGAAAAATAAATCCTATTTGGACATGTTTTGTTTTGAACTAAGGAAGGAAATACTTGGATAAAAGTTCTTTCTTCCTGGTGCACATTGCTTATCTACTACTGGGCTCAAATACTACATTGACATCAAAGAGCAATAGACCATAGCTGGAGACATATCATGGACAACTCCTCCTTCCAGAGCACAGGAATGTATCTGAGAGGATCCACTGGAATAAACTTTAGCCCTTCTCTTTTGTTGATTTCCATCCTAATGGAAGGAGGGCATGGAGCAGAACAGTGTACACTCACTTCTTGTCCTGATGCAGTATTTGCACAACACCAAGCTCTTCATCCTTGTGCCCAAGGATGCTCCCTTCCACGCTCCCTTCCAGTACAGACATACTGTGGCAATGTTTTATAGCACCTAAATTGGATGCACATGGAAAATATGATGTGTTTAAATCTGTTATCTATTTCAATGAACGGCTCTTTCCTTTTATGTTGTGAGAAACACCAATCTCCTCTGCTCATTGTGGTTTATGGAGACTGCTGACTCCACCTTCTAGACTACTAACCTTGCAATCTTGTTTCCTGAACATTTACAGCTGGATTATTTAGAAAATTTGACCACACTGGGCTTGAAGTGAGAAAATAATTCCTCTTGTGCTCTGTATAGACTACATATACTTGGAGTACCAGAAATCTATTTACTCTTCAAAAGCTTGATGAGGAATTAACCAAGAGTTAACACCTCTTCTCTTCCACAAGGGAATCACAGCCGTGCTGTAATTAGTTGCTGAGGTGGGCAAGAAAGAACAAATTTATTCCTTAGGAATTCCAAGAAGCAACAAAGAGTGAGTGTCTCCCAGAGTCAACTGTAAGGCACAGCATCCCATGAGACATCCTAATCAAATCCATAGAAAAAAAGAAAAGCCATCTGTATGACTATAAATGTGAAGGAAATCACTATGTGATCTGATACTTCATAATCTCATTGAGGAGGGATGGTTTTATTAATGAATACATTATATTTTTGTCACACACTGAATGTTTTCAGGCAATTAACCACTGGAAAAAAAAAAAAAAAAAAAAAAAAATACCCCACCTGAGTCCACTGAGAAAGGCGGGGGAAAAAAAAAAATAATGGATGAGAAGTGGCTCAAAACTTCTTAACGTCGACAAAGTTCATGACAAGACTCCTTTTGCCATTCAGAAAGGCTTTCAAGCAATTAACCAATGGAAAAAAAAAAAAAAAAAAAAAGAAATTAAAAGCAATTGCCTTAGTTTTGTTTGAATGTGATTAAATGAAAAGACCATATAGCAGACAGTATATTAACAAAAATATCCTATGAATATTTACCAGGCATACTTAATCAAGTGAGAATACATGGCAGTCAATGAATCAGTGGTTTTCTGAGACCTTAGGTACTCCTATAATAATGTACTGAAGCAGGCTGAACTGTTGAAATGTTCTGTTAGGTCAATTATCAATTTATCATAAAATACTACGATCTACATGTGCACAATAGATGGTGAACTTGAAAACCAACTTGCAGTCTATTGAGTATGTAAAAAAAATCTGGATATGTTCTAAACATGGTAGCGTTACCATGGGCAGTAAAGCTTTCCTTACAACCTGGAGTATAACACACACACATACACACATGAATCCTATAGCTATTCAGGTACTAGAACATCCTGTTTTCCAAAAAACCTCTGTGACCTGGATATTTAACACTTCCCAATTACCTATTTATGTCTACCATAGAAAATTATGGAGATGTTATATGACTTGCAAACACAAAATCCTACCATTGAGATAAATCCATGGTTCTTATCAAGTCACTTGAATTTAGAGTGTAATAGTTGGTAACAGCACAGTTAAGTACACTTCAGTGAAAGGAAGGTAAATATGAGTAAGGCTGGAGAACTTGTTTCAGAATAGGGTGCTGAATAAACAGATGAGGCCTAACACAAGTCAGAGGGATCCTCAGGTGTTAAAATATATTCTAGTTTTTAATGGCAGTTATAGGTCATGATATTATGACAATATGATGGCTCTCTGTATTACAATTTGATTAATCTTTGGCTTTGGCGTTCACCACCAGCTGTGGCTGGGTGATTATCTTAAGCAAAGGTCCAGCTGGGACAACCTTGTATGAGTGAGGATTCTCGTACTTTAACAAATCTTTGACTCCTCTGATCAAGACAGTGCACAGATCCCTTCAAACCTCTGAATCCTTTCTTACCATAATCCATAAGTTTTAATCAGAGCTGTCTCATGTGCCTTGTTTCCTCACTTATACTATCAACACCACATATATCTTTTTAACACTGTTATATAATATTATGACTGATGAGTTAAAGATTAAGTTTAATAAACTGAGAGATAAGAGTTACCCCAGTGAGTACTTGCCCTGAGCAACAATAAAAATTGATGTCTTTCAGTCACAATGTTGATATATATGTAGGCACACTTAAATGTTTTCATCATAAATACCCTTCAGTCCTGCTTTCTGGCAATGAATTTCAAAACTGTATCTGTTTTTCCTATAGAGCTAACATTCTAAACTGGAGTTGAAGTAAAAGGCTGAGGAAGAGAGGGAGGAAAAAAGCATTATCCTCTTTTGATGAGCTATCAAAGAAGCAAAAAGCTTCATGAATTATCAGACTGTATCATCACAGGTGCATAATAATTTCTATTGAATTCAGCTGCAGACATTGAGAAGGCATTCAGTTCATACATGAGCTCAAATTGTACTTTTTGCCAGATTGCAGAAGTATTCTCCCATGCTGAGGTAGACAATGAAACACGCAGTCAATCAAAAACCAAAAACACACACAAAAAGAAAATGAAACAAGAGCCTACTTAGAAGCACATATCATTTTTACTACCTGCTGTCAGGTGCACTTTTTAGTGCATGTTTAGTACCTGATACCAGATACTGTAACCCCAATTCTGACTTCCAGAATGACCTTTCCTAATTCTCATTTGCCTCAGAATATTTTGTTTCTACAACATTACTAGTTACAGATATCTCATGAGAAAATGGGTGGTATTGGTAGGAATCCTTTGATAACAGGATATTTGCAGAAAAAAAAGATTAGGAGATAGTAAAATTCCCAAAGGAACTTCAGAATTAGATTTATGAATTCAGAAATAGAATTAAATTTAATGAGATTTAGCTGCTGAAAAGCTAGGTAGTAATAAAGGGCCATTATCTTTTGGAAAGCTTTCTCGTGTCATAGAATCACAAAAAAAACGTGCTAAAAAGGAATTCAAAGGATCATCTAGGGAAGAGAGGAACCCAAAGTTATTGCTACTTCTTTTTCATAGGTGTTTTCAAGCTTCCTGTAAAAGACACCTAATGATGGAAACACTACAAATTCCTAAGGCAATCAATATTAGTGTTAAAATGTTTTCTCCTGGTGTCTAGTCTAAGCTTTTCTCCGTACTCCTTGTCTTAGCCTCCTACCATGGTTTAACCCCAGCTGGCAACTAGAAACAGCCACTTTCTCACTCTCCCTGGTTGGGATGGGAGGAGAGAATCAAAAAAGTGAGAAAACTTGTGGGCTGAGATAAAAGCAGTTTAATAGTAAAGCAAAAGCTGTGCACACAAGCAAAACAAAACAAGGAATTCATGCACTGCTTCCCATCATTAGGCAGGTGTGCGTCCATATCCGGGAAAGCAAGGCTCCATCACACGTAACAGTTACTTGGGAAGACAAAACGCCATAGCTCTGAAAGTCCCCCCCTTCCTCCTTCTTCCCCCAGCTTCAAAAGTCCCCCCCTTCCTCTTTCTTCCCCCAGCTTTATATGCTAAGCATGAAATTATATGGCATGGAATATTCCTTTGGTCAGTTGGAGTCAGCTGTCCTGTCTGTGTTCCCTCCAAACTTTTTGTGCCCACCCAGCCTACCCACTGGCAGGGCATGATGAGGAGCAGAAAAGGCCTTGACTGCTTAGCAGCAACCAAAAACACCAGTGTGCTATCAACACCATTCTCATCCCAAATCCAAAACATAGTACTATACCAGATGCTAGTAAGAAAGTCAGCTCCACCTCAGCTGAAACCATATCTCCATAGATTTTAAGCACAGGTGATTTCTTCATTTATTTCAAAAGATTACTATCATCTATCTCAGTCTTCCTTTTTGTAAATGAACAAACTTGCAGGTTTTTTTCTGTTTTGTTATTTGTGTGGTTTTTATATCTGTCCTTTGCTTTTCTCTTCAATTAGGCCAACTTATTGAAGTGCAGTGCTGGAAACCAGCTAATGAAGTGCTCTCAGTGCTTAGTGGGGCTTAAGTATTACTTCCTGACTCTTGCTCTATATCAGAGATATACTGCAGTTTATAAAGGCTCATAGAGCATTTGCTGTCTGCTCTCATATGATGACTGCTTCCCTCTTATAGCCTTCAGATGCTCCTTGAAAAGCTGCTAACTAATTAGCCATTCACCATCCTCTGTTTGCCTTCCTTTTCTGTCTGAAAGTAGAACCTCAAACTTCCTCCTGCTTTCCCCGCCCTGTCCCCCCTCCTCAGTTTATTTCTTCAATTTGAAAAGATAATTTTTTACTGTAATTTTACCTGAAACATACTCAAAGTCCTTCTCAGCTTTTTACATCTGCATACTCAGTAAGCAGGCTCACTGTTTATTATGATACAGGTTGTTAATTCTGATACTAAACACTACAGAATTAGGATAGATCATTGAAAAACCCAGTCAGACTGATGTTAAATTTCATATTGTCTGACTTATTCCATTTGTGGCCTGTGAGAGAGAGCAAGACCCTGGAATCAGACCTGCTTGCTCAGGTCTACGCTCCTCCTCGAGCTGATTTTACAAATTTCTTTCACAGCATGGCGATGTGGATGGATGCACTCACCAGCTGCTTTCATTTGTTGATCAAAGTTCTCCACTCTGCCACAGACCTCTTCTATTTAATCAACGTCACATTTCCCGGGGGTAATGAACACAGAGCACGTGTATCTTTTAAAAAAAAATGTGTATACTATCATCACTTTTTTTCACATGGATGCTTTTTTTCACAAGGTGCTTGATGGTCTGTTGACATTCCAGATGTTCCCCTTGGACTGGCTTTTTCTGAAGAGAGTAACCTGTCTAATTTTTGTGAGAACACAAGATACATCACATTTACTTGGTGGTTGCACATAATTTGTTTAAACAGAGGATGCAATTGTCTTTCAAATTATTCCCATCAAAAGCATAGTTTTTTGAAAAAAATTCAGTATCTCTGAGCACTACCCTGGGCCTCTAGTCACCATTTCTGCAAAGGTCTGGTAAAAGTAAAACAAAATCAATTAGATATTACCATCATCATTGTAAAATACACATAGAGGGTGACAGAAAAAAAGGATGCTAGTTTTAATTCAAGTGTCAATGCTTATTTTAAGGACATGAAGATGTTTTTTGGACTGATTTTTTATTCTGCCTTCAGGAAGATGTTAGCTTTTTTAAAGGTATTTTTTCTTTGGCAACTATAAAGGCAATTATATCTGGCCAAAAGTGGTCCTGAGACTGACAATACTGCTAGGGAGGTAACTGAGAGACTCTGAGTAGCTGAGCAGATGTATTGAGACATGGTAAGTCTCTTTTATCACACAATTCACTTCATGTAATAACAAATACCACTAAATGACTCTTAGGAACAATGACATCTATTAAGACAATGAAAGTGGGAACAAATTCACATTTCCTGCTGTTCATTCAGACACATCCTTCACCCTGCACAACTTTGATTTCTAATTATACTTAATAATTGAGGTAATGTTTGCACTGGCAATTTGAACATATCAACTAATGCATTCATCTAAACCCTAATCACTAGCTCTTTGGTTGTTCTCAGTACCCAATAGACTGCAATGTTTCTTCAGTGCTACCTGTGTCTTGTCACCTGGGAAAGGATTGAAGTCCTCCAGAAACATCTCCCCAGCTGATCACTTGGTCACTCACACGGACCAAATTCCACACTGCTTCAGCAGCATGGTTACCTCTAAACAGCTTTTGCCTGGTGAAGAGGTTGATCTTCTATTGATTCCAAACTCACTTGGAAAGCATCCCTAAGGTCTGGCTAGTCTTCTTGATGTCAGGGATTTCCTTTCCATCAGAACCGTCATTGAGACTGACCTGCAAGACTGCCTTGTAAAGTTATGCACCATCTTAAATCCCTCACATAGCCTAAGACCCAGCTGTAGTAGAGAATGTTTCATTCTGTTATGTTTGGTATATCTCAGATTGTTATGTATGCATACCACCTTCCAAGACTGGAAGCTACTAAGCCTTATTCACTTGAGGACCTCTTTGAATGTTTATAAAATCACCAACATGGGGAGTTCTATGTTTAGAGATGTTATAGCTGTCAGATATCTGACTGAGTTGTGTTTGTAGCTTTGATTTGTTTATCAGTCTTTTGATGGCAGGCGATCATTTAGGAGGGAAAGACATGAAATAATTTTATATTTCCATTATATGTGTGTATACATATATATATATATGTATGTACAGTCACTATAAGTAGAGAAATAACAAGATTTGTTTCAGGTAATCTAAAAAAAAACCCAAATCTCAAGCACACAAAATAAAGAAAGAAGCAAGCATAAGTTACTGATATTCCCCTCTCTCTATCTCTCCCCATGTCAACAGTTGAGTGTATGTCTAGAATAAACTATGCAGGGCATCACAGTATTAGAAAAAATCTTGACACATTGGAGGAAATTCAAGGAAAAGCAACATAAATTATTAAGGGGCTGAAAGGATTGACTTACGGTGAAAGATTAAAAGAAATAAATATGTATAACTTGCTAAGCAATGACTGGAGGGGGGAAGGGGGAAGGGACATGTTAACTGTCTACATATATTTGAAGGCTATTAAAATCAAGGATAGAAAAGAATTATTTAAGGTGGTCTTAGTGTATAACCAAGATTAAATAAGATGCAATGCAAATTAATGTTGGTAAAATTAAATCAGAAATTAAAATCATCCTAAACTGTACATCCTTTTCAAATGTAGAATAGTCTTTTAAGGGAGACATGGCTCTTCAGAGCTGTTAGCAGCCTTCCTGTGTGGCCAGGGTGTGGGAAAGGTGCAGTCAAATCCCTCCAGCATAAGACATAAGAGTTCAAGTTTTTCAAATTCCCAGTGAATTCACACTTGTGGAACTTGTTTTCTATTGGTCTCTATCTTTTTTGTTCTCTCACAAGTTTCAAATGGCCTTTTTTGTTTTCCAGAATGAAAATAAATGTTGAAACCTCTGTAGGGAAGAGGAGGTGGTTTGCTTTGGGTTGAGTTGGGATTTTTTTTTTTTTACAAAATTGTGTTGTTTTCTGTCTTAGCCTGCACTAGATAATTTACCATAGGAAATGATCTTGCACTGACAAGGAAAGGGATGAGATGATCTAATAGGCTTATTTCATCTGTAATACCTATATTTATGTGACAATTTTTTCAGGAAAACAAAGGCTTCACACTCAGACAGTGATCAAAAAGCTCACAAAATAAAGCATAAAGATAGAATGCCAAAATAGCCTGACAACACCAGACTTTCAAGCACATTTTTCCCCTGTGACCTCTACTCTTCCTTGGAAAAGTCTCTAATTCCTTTAAACTGGATTGTTTGTAAATCACAAAATCTTATGCCATTCAGGGCTTTTTTTTTTGGTAGAGGTGAGACCTCTAAAGGTGTTCTAAATCTAGACATACTTGAGTCATTAATGTAATTTTAGATTTCCAGTTGTCAATAATGAAGAATAGATGCAGTCATACAGGTATCGTGGGATCAATGCTGAAGTAACTTGTTAGGTTACTGTAAAATGGTGTGGAGAAGAATGGCTTGGAACTCAGCTTTTTATTGTATAAAGGTAGGTTGCCCGCTAGCCTGGGAAACCTGAAAAAATAATGTCTAGTAATAGTGCATCATTCATCTCATGCACTATATAATTTCTTTAGACCAGGGCTTTTAGGAATTGCTGATGGAGAGTTTACTTTCAAACAGTATTAATGGCCTCTATTATTTTTGCTTACTAAAGTGGATTACTGGAAAATAATAGGTATAACATGTCCAGGACTCTAATTGAAAACATTTAATGGAGTTGTTTCCTGTGTTCTTTTTCTAGGAGTTAGGAAATAAAAGTTTATGATCATTCCATTCCTGTACCCAAAGCCTCTAAGGCAAAAGGAAGGAGTGTCAATCTGAACCTATGAGCATATACCAGCAAGAATTTGTGACAAAACACAAATTCACAAATTTGTGATTAAACTGCCAAGATAGTAGATGTCTGTGTAATCTGTAAAGCAAAAGAGAAGCTGCTATTCAGCTGATAACTGAAATACATGAAAGAGTTCTGAATGTTCATGGCAACTCTGAAGTGTTGGCTGTTGTGTCGTAACCCAGTAAGGCCCAAACCCTACCTGAAAATCTGCTGGTGTAACAGACAACACATCATTTAATAGCTGGTTATCTTTGCATAGCCAAGTGGTGGACCAGGCCATACGTCAGAGCAATCAGCTGTTGGAAAATACTTCAAGCTATTCTAACAGCGGAAGGAAATGTGAATCTTGTAAGAACATTCAGTTTTACTCAGAAGAGTAATGTGGTTAACCTGGGCTGGCAGCTCACTCACTCCCCCACAGTGGGATGGAGGAGAAATCAGAAGGGTAAAAGTGGGAAAACTTATGGGTTGAGATAAAGACAAGTTTAATAGGGAAAGCAAAAGCTGCAGGTGCAAGCAAAGCACAACAAGGAATTCATTCACTGCTTCCCATTGATAGGCAGGTGTTTAGCTATCTCTGTGAAAGCAGAGCTTCATCACACATAACATTTACTTGGGAAGACAGACACTATTAACTCCAAATGCTTCCCTCTTTCTCCTTCTTTTCCTGAGCTTTTATTCCTGAGCATGATGTCATATGGTATGGGATAAGGGTCATTGCTTCAGGAGTACTTCTGATGTTTTTAATTTAGTTTTCAGAGCAAATTTAGATCTATGCCAAATAGTTATTGAATAGAGATACTGAATTCATGAAGGTATTTTTAAAACTATATCAAGACACATCTTTACATGATTGTTTTACATTCAAAAGGCTACAGTGGGTAGATTCCGTTTTCCTTTACGCATGAGTGTTGTTAATGTAGTTTTCCCACAATTCTCACATTAGTTGGTAATGACTAAAGGTATTATTCTGCAGCAAACAACTATATGATAAAACCTTCTATATTTTATATAAGTTAATTTTTGTAGCTTCAATTTTGTAGTTTACCTTGAAAATGTAATTAGTAGGTGACTTACAAAAGGTTTGGAAAGAATATATATATGTATATGTGAAACTGCATCAATCTGTACCTGTGTTTGTTTAAATGTTAAAAGCAATGTTATATCTATATATAGGTTGTAACATGCACATAAATATACATAACATGTATATTTAACACATTATAACAACATATATCTGTGTGTTAAAATGATAAAATTAACTCATCAGTTTTGAACCTTTAAATTTTCCATACCATGACTGCAATATATGCTTTCCTAAAATAATACATTATTTTACAATTGCACAGTACTTTTCATCCCTACAAATCAACTGAGGCCTATTTCTGAGTTTCACAGAAGCCATTTTACATTTCATGGCAATATAATGGACCATTTGGTGGACAAAACTTCACTTTATTCTCATTTTCAGACCCCTTTAAACTGCCACAGATGTATAATCTAGCTTTTGTGTGACCAGAAATCACAGCCAGGATTGTCATTACAGGAATCACTCTGCTGATCATTGTCTGGGTCTTAGCAACATTACATGACTCTTAGGACAGCAAGGGAAGGGATATTAGATATGAAAGGTAAAGAGACATCTTTACAAAATATAATTTCTATTATTAGAATTGACTGGAAAACCTTCTAAAGAAAAGGTTGTATTTACTTTTATCAAATATTACTAAATCACTCAGCAATAAAATTGGAAGGCTTCAGTGAAGTAAAATGTATAAGTGGTAGTCACTAAGGAACATGTCATGACTGAAAGTTTTCAGTCTAAAATGATACAAAAGCCCAAGCTGAAGGAATTCTACCTACTTGTCAAGTGGCTGCTGAGAGGGCCACCAGAACAGGATCCTCAGTGACTGCTACAGTCACTAATGCAACAGGAAAAACACCCTAAATCCATATGGTTCTTGGAGGCAGCTAAGACACCGCTAACCTAGCACCCACTCATACACGGTTGATCAGGCTGAACTGAAGGTAGCAATCATTCTAAGTCATTGACTAAAGCAGTGGAGGTCAAAAGAGAGATTTCCTTTCAGAGAGAGACTGTTCAGGGCTAACACTGGTTCTCCACCTTCTTTACAGAGCCATCTTGCTAAAAAAGACATTTGACCCGCCACAGCTTCAATGGCATTTCCTACAGCAGGGTCAACGGAAGTCCATGCCTTCAGAGAACCAAGACCACCTCTTAGAGATAAAGCATCCCAATACTATTACCGGGGTAATGAACTGCAGTGAAAGACACAGTACTAGAAGGACATGGCAGTTATCATAAATGCTTGACCAAAAAAACCTGTTTAAATAGACTTAAAGGTTTTAACATTTCCTGATAGCAGGTCACCCCTATATTCAGAGAACACTGCTTAGGCTTGGCAATGTTTTAAGCAAATTTATAGGTATGATAAATAAAGCCATGACCTGCTGTTTAATCCTTCACGAAGTTTCTGACTGTACCATCCTCAGTCACACAGCTAGACCAAAAAGAATACAGTACCAACAAAATAATCAGCTCCAAAGTTTATGAGATATATGATTTCTCCCTCCTTCTAAGGATGTGACCTCCCTACGTTTAATCATCTTTCTTACGAGTTCTCTTCTGTGAATGATAGACTGTTGTTAGCACTAAAAACCTCAGCTGATTAAATCTCAGCAGGAGCGACAACCAGGTTTTAAATCTCAGGGACTCTAGAATAAGCACCAAAGTCAAATAGCATTGCTTTAGACTCAGACTGGTAAATATGAATTCATAATATGGAACACCAAAACATTAAACACCTTGATTTTATATCTCAGTACGTCATACTATGCTTTCTTAATAGCCAAATGCCACCTTCTAAATCAACAATACTTCTTGTAGACTTTCTTTAGAAGACTCTCACCTTTTTACTAGTCTAATCACACCCAAGTTCACATCAGCTACTGACATGGAGATGTCTACATCCTTCTGGTCTTTATAAATACATTTTTTCTTATTCTAAAATCTTAAATGCATCATTAAAATTCCACTGTGCTAAGAAAAGCCTCTAGCAAAAGTTTGTCAGCCGACTATCAGGTTTATATTTTAGGGTGGTATTGAAGAAAACTTTTGTGATTATAGTAAGATAAATTCTCCAGACAATTTATGTTAATTTTTTTAATGGAAGGGAAGCTTGGAACACAGTGATTATTAAAACAGGGAAACTCATCCAGCCTCTTATTAGATTAGATAAGGAAGTCATTTTGCTTAGAGCAACAAATTTGAAATCTCTTAATTTTCTTTCCCGGTTCATGTGACTCTAGCAGTTTAGATAAAACAAGCAGTTAAAGCAGATGATGAGTATCAGATCTCAAGTTAATACAAAGTAAATTGAATTCTGAAGTATCTCTTGTCTTTGTAACTTTGTTGCAGGTGCCAAGGTTCACTTTGTGAATAGCTTCACTTCTTTAGCAACATTGCAGAGGTCCCAAAGTCAGTTAGAGGAAGATAAACTTAAATGGCTTTCAGCTTGACAGATTTTCTTCCCCAAACAAACCTGAAGTACACTACAGATTCACATATTGTTTTTAATTATAAATCACAATCACCGTTTTCCTTTTTCCAACAACTATTTCCTACATTCAACCATCTGGTTAATTGGCTTAAATACTCCAGGAAGCCGCCCTGTAGAAGTGCCTTAATAACACCTTACTGTGCACAACTGAAAGACTTTGACAATCACCACAGGTTCTCAATCAGACATTCCTTAAAGACTGCATATCTGTGCTCAGCACAGCTAGGTTTGAGATTGTGCATAGCAATGTGTCCAAAGGTGTTTGGTAGGGGATTAGAAGGCTGTCTTTACGCTATTCTGTGAAACTCAGTGAATTTACACCTAGTGATAAATGCAAATTAGCACATGAATATCTCTTTTCTCTCCAGGGCTCACCAAAACCACTTTGGAAAGAGCAGCAATGTTTTCAAGAGTCAAAACTGAGGAAAAGGCTCAAGGGACTGTATTTTTTGGCTAGAGGATCACCCATGAGTTATACAAAGCTCTGAATTTCACCCAGTTTACTGGGTTTGGCGTTTTTTTTCCCCCCACACTGGAGATGATACACTTTTTTCCATCTTTGTTATTCATAATTATATTCTTTTTGTTCATATATTTGAAATAGTCTGTGAATTTGGTTGTATTCTGAAATAAGGCTGTGGGAGCTACATACAAGCAATGAATAGACCAAAACTGGGATTACAGCAACCTGCAGAGACAGAAACAAAGAGGGACCTCCATCTGTATTATCTTTGCATATGCCTAATTCCTCTCCCTTCCATAATATTTTCTTATCACCACTATCACCGTGGTGATAGTAATATCATTTCAATTCCTTTAGTAACTGGATGACCAAGATATATAACTGGGTCCTCCAAGTTATAAAGCACTGCTTATACCTCAATCTGTTTCTATAAATAAGAGAATCTTGCTATCTTAAGGGAGAGAGCATCTGAGGGAAAGGCATCAAGAAAGGAGACCTTTCTTGTCTTAAGAATATTAGATCTGGAGGGTTGGACCCACAGCCCACAGCCAAACAACCAAGAACTCTCCCAGCTGTGCACACAGAAGGGAGGGGGGGGCATAATATAGAAGAACAGAAGCTTGTAATGGCAAGGACCAGCAGAAGAAGACACTTCCTCCAAAGCCTGAAGTGCCCTTGCAGAACCACTTCACCACTCTGCAGACTGAAGAGGAAAGACCAGTCACATCAAGAGAGACACTGGAGCTGAATAAGGCTCCCTGTGTAAGAACCAGCACAATTAAGAAAAAGCAACAGGTGATAGGAGTAGGTGGGGCCCTTATGAAAGGTAAAAAGTACAGATTTGCCCACCTGAAGCACTCTCAGAAGAAGGCTGAAAAATTACTTTTTTGCCTCACTCTTCACAGGCAAGGGGTCTAGCCACACTGCCCTCACCTTTTCCCACATTCCTCACCTTTTCCCACAGCTTTTATTGCTGAACATGACGTCATATGGCAGGCAGTATCCCATTGGCCAGTTTAGGTCAGCGGTCCCATGTGTCTCCCCTCCCAACTTTATATACAACTTACTCACTGAGGGGAAAAAAAGAAAACTTCAACAATGCTCAAACATTGCTCAGCAACAGCCAAAACACTGGCATGTTATCAGCTCTGTTTTACTTGCAAACTCAACACACAACACTATACAGGGTGCCATGAAGAACATGAGCTCCATCCCATCCACATGCAGCACACTAGTTTACAACAGGCTAGTAAATTAAAAATGTTAGGTTTCAGCCTTTCGTGCAAGAGCTTGATTGTCTGTGTTGTTAAATTATTCAAGTGGTCACAGGGTTAGTCAGCCTAAACTGCTTCTCAAACAGTGCCTGGCCGTAGCTCAGAAGTGGGCACAACCCAGGGACCATGGGCAGTTTGGATGCAGCAGGCACCCCGTTTTGGAGAGAAAAAGATTCTAACAGTACATATGTGGCCTCAGGACCAGATAATGGAACCTAGTTCTGATTGGTTTTATAATATAAAGGAATCTGCATTGGCTGTCCTCTCTTATATATATATACACACACATATATATATATAACCTTGTAAATATTTGAATTCGTACCTTTAAAGAACGTGAATCTTTTAATAATAACAAAAGTAATTCTGAGGAGGAAGACGTAAACCACTTAGACCAGAATCTACTGGCACTGTACAGAAAGCTACCTTTAATTACCTTTTGTCACCATTATACATGGTAATTGTATTTGCATTTACAATCCTGTTTGAAAAGGGCATTGTCACATATCTTTGCCCATCTTGTTTGATTAATTGCCTGACTGTCAAGATGTTAACCAAGGATTTTGGTACTCTGTTTTCCTGTCACTGATCTGATACTCCATGACTGTTTCTGTTAAGTTAGTTTCATTTTTTTTTTTCCTATAGTGTTTCAGTAACCTTACTAAGCATTTTATTAGAGGCATCTGATGTTACATCGTTAGTAAGATACCTACAGCTTTAGATGTAAGGCAAGTAATGTCTTTTCTTAGATCAACTGATACAACTGGAGAAACTGGCATTTGGACACATGGATATGTGTGGCCTGTAACTCCCTGTCTTGCTTAAATTCAGGTGATCTCTTCATATTGTTATCTCTTCCTATTCATTTCCAGGTAGGAAACAGGACAAATACCCTTGATTTAAAGAAAAACCCCAAATAAATAATAAAATCCACCACCACCACACACACCCCATCCCACCCCAATATCCAAATCAGATTTTACTTAAAATATGAGAATGATTTTATTAAAAGAAAATTACAAAAAATATTATAATTCTTACCTAAGACTCCTCTCTGGTAAGATCCATGGCATGTTCTTCAGTTACTGATATTCCATTAGCCTTTCTAATTTTCACTTTTTTTGGTTATTATTTGTTATTCAGGTAGTAGCACCTCAATGCCTCCAGTCATAGAACACCCCTGTATTGTGCTAAGTGATGTATAAGGAGAATAAAACAAAAAATATTCCCCATACCAAAACCATTACAATCTGAATGTTCACACATAAGTATAGATACAGAACTTTCTATAGAGTTTTACATGCTGAAACAAAACACACGCTGTATTTTGTCAGGAGTTATCTTCTGTGTTGTATTCCCAAAAAGAAAGAATCAATTACAAACTTCTTTATTAATCCCTAAAGTTATATGTGAGGCTTGCTACAGATTTTAAAGATGAAGCCTTGGGATCAGCAGCTGTCATGGTTTTGGCTGAATTGGTCAATCAGAATGACAGATCTCCCCTTCCCCCCACCCCCGCCCCCTCCCCAAATAGAAAATTGCTTCTGTTTTACTTCAATCCAGGACATTAGTGATGAAAACACTTCTAAAGTAATGGAAAACTGTCTCAGCATTGATACTAAGGAGATAGTCTTCCTGGTTTTCAGTTTTTAAGCATTTAACATGGAAGGGAAAATGTTCTGCGCAGAATATAAATACTAAGTGTTTAGTCTTCAATATGGAGGACAAGAGTTTAATACAGGTTCACTCCCGTTTTCCATCTGTCTATTGCTGTGGAATTTAAGCTTCTATTCCATCATGGAAGCCACCACAGTTTAAGAAGTGCACAGTCACGCAAAGACACTCTTACAGTTTTACATAGCACATTGAAGGTTTGAGAAAGGTGTCAGATTACCAGCTTTTGGGCCAGAAACCATGGACACAATCAATGACACAAGTACAGCAGAAAGTTGCCATGGACAATACCTCTAGAACTGTGCTTATAACAGCAGAGTCTGATTTACAGAGAGCAAGGAAAATTACATAGTTTTCTGTGGACACCATATAAAGAGCAAGAAAAGGAAAAAAAAAACTGTCTCAATGATCTCTGGATAATGCCGGGTTTGTCAGAAAGCTTGCATCCTTCCTAGTACATGAAGGAGAACTAAGCCTGAGATTTGACTCCCCAGATGACAGCCTTCATAAACTTTGAAGAGTGATGAATCTGAGATGTGAGTGCCTATCTTCCAGGGCATGACTGTTATTAACTTAATTATTTTTAAAACATTTTTTTACTTAAAAAGAAGAACAAGGAATTTAATCATGGTCCAAATTTTGAGTTACTGTTTTTGTTTGCTCTGTACTGCCTAGGTAATTCTAAACACCACAAAATTTTTTATTGCTGGGATTTCTTCAGTCTCTAAAATAAAGCCATATTTTGAAGGGAGAAACATTTGAATGGTTCTCTTTAAAGAGACATATATACAACTCAAACAGCATTAATACGTACAGACAGTTTGAATGAGCCAGCTTCAGTCCTGCAAAGACATTTATGAAATCAAAGTTTCCTAGGACTCCATTTTCTATTTATGTAGAAACTTCACTAAAAAGTATTCATAAAAAAGTATTCATAAAAGTATTCATAAAATGTGAAAAGATGAGGAGAAAAAGGGAAGTTCCATATCAAATATCTGCACCTTTCTCCCACAGCTTCAGCTGTGCATATAAGTCTATCACTTTTCCCATTCCTGTGACTTTTCTGTTAATTTTAGCAATTCAAGAGGTGCTTAGTAACTACTTAATTCTGCAATGATTAGAGATGACTTTACAAAATAGTATCAGTAAACAAGGTTATATTTGGAAGTCAAAAGGAAAACCAAGTAAACAATTAGAAAAGTAATAATATTTTTGATAAGGTAAAAAAATTCTTATGCAGTCAAATAGCAACTTTTCTGAGTTGTATATATGATATAAAAGCTAATGTATAATTATTCCCAGAAATACTATTCAATAGATCGTAATCATCAGATCTAGATCAATAAAGACAATTTTTCATAAACATCTAAAACAAGCAAAATCACAATCTCAAAAATATAATCACCACCTATTTAGCACTTTTGAATTTGAAATATCATTTGGAATATTTTTATTCTCAAGGAGCTCCTTGAGCCTTTTCATCTTTCATTCAGTTAAAGAACACAGTATCACTTGCAGTTGAATTAAAATAAAAGCTGTCCTGTATAAAGGTATTATATTGCAGAATCGCACAAAATCACAGAACAACTGAGGTTGGAAGATCCCCCTGGAGATCATCTAGTCTAATGCTTTTGGTCACAGCAAGTTAAACCAGGGAAGGTTGCCCAAGACAGTGTCCAGTCAGGTTTTGAATATCACCAAAGCTGGAGACTTAACCACTTCTCTGGGCAACCAGTTCTAGTGTCCAACTAACCTCCCAATGAAGACAGCTTACTATGTTTATATTGGATTGCTGTATTTAAATTTAAATTAAAAGTGATATTTGCTTCCTCGCAGTCCTCAGGAGCCTCCTGGTTACATGATCTTTCAAAGATTATCAAGAGTGGCCTCACAATGACAGTGGCTACCTTCCTCAGCACTCATAGGTGCATCATATAAAACCCCATGTTCTTATGTATGTCCAGATGATTGTTTAAATGTTCTCTGTCCTGATCCTCCTCTACGGAGATATCACGCATTCTTCCAAGTTAATCTTTAAAACTTAACTGTTCTATAACGATAATTTTTATTGTGGTATACCTAAACCTAGCAATGTACCATTTACAATGTAGATGTACAGGAAAAAGTTGTTTTATATTGTCCTCTCCAACCCCTGCTAAGTCCTGTGTTTGCTCCAGCCACTGGCTCAGTACCACAGGTCAGGTTCTGGTCCCTTTTAGAACAATAACTAACAATTTTCTGTACATTTCTACAAGAGCTTTCTGGCCTCAGTTGTGTTGTTTCTTGATGCAACTCCAGTGAAGAGATGAAAATACATAGTAACAATAATAGTCCAACTACAATTGGAAAGTTTATAAAACAGAAATGAAATGCTAACTACAGAAAGTGAAGTCATAAGACGCCATTATTTTTTGTTGTGCAACTGCAGAAGCCTAAAGCAAGATGATCATTTGAAGATGCTTCAGTTTCTTGAATGTATAATAATCTGAGCTGGTGGCTATCTGATTACCAGTTAGTAATGCTACTCCTTATGCAAAATAAGAGAACAAAACCACAAGATTCAGTCCATATTATTATCACTATATCCTTGAGATCATTCCAGATTTATTTCCTTTGGAGTTTTGCAATTCAATATCCTTCTAAGCCCATCACATCTGTGAGAACAAGGACGACAAGTAGCTACATGTGGAATGTGAACATGAAAGCGGAGGAGACTGCAAGCCATCTAGATTCAGGACATTCTACTATTCCAACCACTTCTGATCATCATCAATTTTGGCTGTCAGAACCTCACTTTAAATCTACTTTCCAGGCTGTTTTTATTTGTAAATATATACTCTTTAAAAAACAGACAGATAACATCTGTGCTATATTAACATCAGTATTTTCAAAGTCTGTTCCAAAAGGCACACAGAGTTTGACCTACAAATAAAAAAGTATCCCCCTCCAGATGTCCAAATATTGCTCCATTAACCCATTGCTTCTTTTCCCATAGGCACATTAAAAAAAAAAAAACCAAAAAAAACGCAGGAATCTCTGCCCAGTGCAAGAAATGAATTCAAACGGATGTGTTTATTAGAGATGTCAAAATATCCATGACACTTACTTTTTTCTTAAAAACATTTGTCTTTTTTATTATAGACTTGCCACCAAAATGGCAGAAATAGACTTCCTTCCAACATTGAAAACAGCTGTGCTGGGAATCTCTTAACACCACCAGGCAGCACAAGACTCCCAAAGCAATTTTAATACTGGTAAGCTTCAGGTGAACATCCAAACCATCAGGTATAAAGCTGACACATATGTGAGCTGAAGCATGTTTAGATTTATTTTTATTATACAGCTCCTGGAATTAGATAAGTACACCAACACTGAAGATGTATTTGAAAGGCACTCTTCATGCCTGATACTGAATTGCAGCAAGCTCAACAAACTTCAGCTGAAATCAATATGGTAGTAGTATAGTCATCAATCTACTCCTTGTTTAATTTAGGCCAAGATTTAGACAGATTACATGTGGTGACATTGCATACTAACACAGGTAATAGCAGTGTCTGGAAGCTGGAGAGCCAGGGAGAGATTTTCCTGTGTATGAGCTCTAGTAACGAACAGAAGCTGGAGAGCCAGGGATAGATTTTCCTGTGTATGAGCTCTAGTAACGAACAGTGACTTCATTTTCTATGTGAATCTGAAGGGAAACTCATGACACTTGCAGCAGATAACTTGAGAAGGAAGATTCTTCCAGGTAAAAGAAATTCACAATGTGCACCTAAAAGGGTCACATTGGAGGCACAGGCACAGAAGGGGGTCTTCTGCAATCTCTCTTGGGTCTGTCTTAATGAAATACATATATCTCATTTTACGGCAATTGGAAATCATAGGATTTCTAGCGAAAAATAATTTTTCCTTTTTTACCTGAAAAAGTTTTGAATGTGTAGGATTGCTAAGGACCATACCCAATGGGAACATGGAGAAGACTGGGATTTTGAGGATAGGAAGGAGAGAGATAAGAAAATAAAAGAAAAATAGAAAACAAGTCAGTGTCCTGTATGTATTCATATGGCTTTCCCTTAACAAACCCAACTGTTGATTTCCTTTGTTCACACATCTGCCGTGGTGTCTGTGAAGTTTGATTCTTGTCTTAAGAAGTTAATGTTTCATGACTGATGTCTTCAGCAGAATTCATGGTGACTGATATGCAAGCATGGCCTGAGGCCTGACATATCTTTATACTGACAATCAATGCCAGGCATTGCATGGTGATTAAAAAGAATGAAACTGTATTTATTCTAGAGCTTAAATGCATCATTAAGAAGTAGTGTTCTAAAGCTATTCAGTAACATAAAGATTTGGCCATCTAATGGGTTATGGTTTATTTCCCAGTTTTACTGTTCATTATCACATGGTCACAACATTTGGCATCTCACAAAGCTATTTTACGAAGTATAGTCATTATTTTTATTTTTGATTCAGGTGATATATTTTGATCAGCCTAATTAAAATATAAGGCTGATTATTAGGAACAAAATTTGCAATATATTTTAGGAGAACTTCTATTCCTAAACTGTACTGTGTTTTCATACTTGTGTAGTAGTTAGCATACTTTTAAATAGACTGTTCTCATCTTTAAAATATTTGATGCTGCTCTCAAACCAGAATGATGAGGTAGAAAACAAATTCATTATGATCAGCAGACTCTAAAAGAAAGTGAAACGTAGATGACAGCCTGTGTTATATAGCTCTAAGGGCTTGGCTTAAAACAAATGTGGACCTTCAGCAAGTTTGCAGATGACATCAAACTGAGTGGTGCAGTCAACATGACTGAGGTATGGGATGCCATCCAGAGGGACCTGGACAAGCTGGAGAAATGAGCCCTGGTGAATGCCATGAGGTTCAAGAAGGTCAAGTGCGGGGTCCTGCACCTCAGTCGGGGCAAACGCAGTAGCAATACAGGCTGGGGGATGAAAGAATTGAGAGCTGCCCTGTCGAGAAAGACTTGGAAGTGCTGGTGAATGAATAGCTGGACATCAGCTGACAACGTATGCTTGCAGCACAGAAGGCCAACCATATCCTGGGCTGCTTCAAAAGAAGTGTGGCCAGCAGGTCAAGGAAGGTGATTCTGCCCCTCTACTCCACTCTCATGAGACCCCAGCTGGAGTCGTGCATCCAGCTTTGGTGCCCTCAGCACAAGAGAGACGGGGACATGTTGGAGCAGGTCCAGAGGAGGGCCACAAAAATGATCAGAGGCTGGAGCACCTCCTCTATGAGGACAGGCTGAGATAGTTGGGGTTGTTCAGCCTGAAGAAGAGAAGGGTCTGGGCAGACCTTATTGCTACCTTTCAGTACTTAAAGGGGGTCTACAGGACTGGACCTTATTGCTACCTTTGAGTACTTAAAGGGGGTCTACAGGACAGATGGGGAGGGATGTTTTAGCAGAGTCTATGGAGATAGGACAAAGGGTAACAGTTTTAAAGTCAAAGAGGGAAGATTTAGGCTAGTTATAAGGAAGACATTTTTCACACTGAGGTTGGTGAAACACTGGAAGAGGTTTCCCAGAGTTTTGGTAGATGCCCCATCCCTGGAGACATTTAAGGTCAGGTTGGACGGGGCACTGAGCAACCTGATCTAGCTGAAGATTTCCCTGCCCATTGCAGGGGGGTTGGACTAGTTGATCTTTAAAGGTCCCTTCCAACCCGAAGTATCCTATGATTCTGCAGTTCTGTGAACTCAGGAAGCAAATGAAAATCTATTCCTGTTGGAAATAAAAGCATATATTTTCATATAGTTGTGGCTCTAATCATAGTAATCATGGAACTTGTATGTATTTAGGGCCTGAGTAATCAGCTTTAAATCCTACTTTTGGATCACAGATCTGAAACCAGCAGTAGATTTCTCTTATGAGTCACCCATGTGACTCTTCTCCAACATACATTACTTTGGAACCCTGGAGGGGATCACGCTGCCTTTAGCACCTCAGTAGCCTCTTGCCTCAGATGGGGAGGGATGTTTTAGCAGAGTCTATGGAGATAGGACAAAGGGTAACAGTTTTAAAGTCAAAGAGGGAAGATTTAGGCTAGTTATAAGGAAGACATTTTTCACACTGAGGTTGGTGAAACACTGGAAGAGGTTTCCCAGAGTTTTGGTAGATGCCCCATCCCTGGAGACATTTAAGGTCAGGTTGGACGGGGCACTGAGCAACCTGATCTAGCTGAAGATTTCCCTGCCCATTGCAGGGGGGTTGGACTAGTTGATCTTTAAAGGTCCCTTCCAACCCGAAGTATCCTATGATTCTGCAGTTCTGTGAACTCAGGAAGCAAATGAAAATCTATTCCTGTTGGAAATAAAAGCATATATTTTCATATAGTTGTGGCTCTAATCATAGTAATCATGGAACTTGTATGTATTTAGGGCCTGAGTAATCAGCTTTAAATCCTACTTTTGGATCACAGATCTGAAACCAGCAGTAGATTTCTCTTATGAGTCACCCATGTGACTCTTCTCCAACATACATTACTTTGGAACCCTGGAGGGGATCACGCTGCCTTTAGCACCTCAGTAGCCTCTTGCCTTGGTACAGCATACAATGACCTCAAATTGTACGTTCAGCAAGTGTAAACTCATTTGGTTCTATTGCCTTCAAGGGAGTTATGTTAGCCAGCTAAGGATGCATGCCACACAGACCTTTTTTCATTTGTTTGTTTGTGTAAAAGTATTACTTTTTATGGAGAATCCTGTCCCTCATTTCTTGATACAGTACTGCCATTCAGTACTACACTGTTAATAACTATTGTCAGAGGTGTGGAATACTTGAGAATACTACAAAAAAAGCTAAATTTTAGGGGTGATAGAGGTCTAGACTACCAACCTGTATATGAACAACATGAAAAGTAGTGGAAATAAGAATCGAAACAGACAAGAAAAATGCAAGGGCGAGAACACAGCCTCTGACGTCCATGGTTTCAGGAAATACTGCAACCGTGATTAAGGAAATCAGAGACTTTGGAGAGCTTAAAAAATAAATAAAAGGAAAACAACTGAGAATGATGCAGGAATATCAATGAAGGAAATGTGTGAAAACCAGATAAGGAAAAGGCAACATCAACACAAAATTATTGGCAATAAACTAAGTCTTTAACAAAGGTTATATTCATTACCCCTTTCCCCCCTGCACACCTGAAATGAACTATTTGGCTGAGTTGCTGAAAGTAGAAGCCTTGCAAACTTAAGGGAGTTTAGATCATAAACAGGATGATTCAGTCCTCCAGTTTGAGATCAAATGAGCCAGACCTTTTTGAGTGACACTCCTCAGTGTGAGGAGCTTCACTCACATAATTTCAGAAAACTGGTAAGATTGTTCCCAATAGATCAATGTGAATTATTTCCCTCCTCTTTTTGCACCACTTCCTGCCTGCTTTTTTCCTACTGACTCAAATACACCTCACATAAGTAACATTGCCTCCTTGAATTTGTCTCTCTATTGATTATGGGAAATGATTAGTGTATTTAGACTTTAAAGTTAGGTATCTGAATAAAAGTCCTAAATTTTGATGAGTCGTGCTTTTGGTGTGCTGTCCACAAAACACATTGATTTTTCATTCACAAAATAAAAGAGTGTAGCATTTGGATTGAAAAAGAGTAGAGTAATTCTCAGAATGGTGAAGAAAATCAAGTGTTAAATTACATGGGTAATCCTTGCTCTTCTATTTATAAAAGCAAAGGGACTTGGTTTCTATGTTTCATTCATCCACACATCAGTTTGTTTTTATGAATGAAAAATTATCTTTCTATGAGCAAATCAGTGGAACTGTTCTGGTCTCTGTGTAATGGCAGATAATGATATTTACCTTTTTTAAGAACCAAAACATATTAAACATGCTGACAAGTCTGGTAAGTATAGCATACTGCTGCTAACACTAACACTGAGAATGTAGATTATTTTTGTTTGAAGCCATCATAGATTGCCAGAGTGACAGATGAGTTTGAGGGTTTGGATACTTACTTAAAAGCTTGTACCTGTATTTCACCAAAAGAATGAACTTCTTACAAGTGGAAACATTTGGCTAGAAATGCTTCACAAACAGGTTCTCTTGCACTGCGTCCAGTATTTTCTGCACGCAATCTGGTTTTAAAACTGGAGAGAACAATAAAAGTTCTGCTTATCGCTAGCTGAGGATTTTGGTGCAAAAGGTCTATAGCACCAGTCCAGTCTGGAGAAGGCCATGCTGTGGTTAAGTGTGTTATGCTGTGTTCAGCATTATACTGAAGTGGAATGTAAGCACAAAATATTAGTCCAGCTTCAAATATCCTTCAGGTGAGAATAATTTGTTCTGTTCTGAGAGAAGAAGAATGTGAACTTGGCTTGTGCTCCCCAGAGGTATGGGATTTACTGTAGGTCCTTCCTGGTTCAGGATTTTCCCTCTGTTTAAGTAATGAAG
Organism: Calidris pugnax; assembly: GCF_001431845.1. Classification (NCBI taxonomy): domain Eukaryota; kingdom Metazoa; phylum Chordata; class Aves; order Charadriiformes; family Scolopacidae; genus Calidris; species Calidris pugnax. The sequence goes on from NW_015091064.1 coordinate 11,649,900, forward strand.
CATATATATTTTCAAGGAAACAGCCTCAAGTTGCACCAGGAGAGGCTTAGATTGGGTATTAGGAAAGGTTTTACACTGAAAGGGTTGCTAGGCATTGGAACAGGCTGCCCAGGGATGTGGTTGAGTCACCATCCATGGAGGTATTTAAAAAACGGGTAGATGTAGTATATAGCATATGATTTAGTGATGGTTTTTGTCAGTGTTAAGTTGATGGTTGGACTAGACGATCTGAAAAGTCCCTTCCAACTTAGGCAATTCTACGATTCTATGAAGTTAAAATAATGCCAGAAAGTATGTCTCTCCTGAAGCAGACGACAATTTTGCTGTCAGGTGGCAGGATTTCACAAGTAATGGTCTTTTTTACATACAAATTAAAGTTCTTAATAATGGCTTAAACTGATAATTTTCAAAATACATAACAAACTATATTGCAGGCAAATCTTTGTATACTGGATCAACTTTATTATAAATTAATTATTATTTTGTTTCCTAATCTTCCCAGATGGCAAACAGGAATAGATAAGAGAAATTAATAATATTGGAAATCGTTCTTTGTTACATTGGTGTATCTTCGCTGGATTAAAGACAAGTACCTTGGCATTAAAATAGTGTTGTGAAATGCAGAATCAAGCCCTTTGAAAAAAGTAATCTTAGAACTTTAATTATACTCCAGCTTTACCACTGACCCCCCTGATGATAGACATCCTCTTTAGTTTTGTTCAGGATTTAGTTGTTGAATACCCTTATAATCCTCACAATGTCTTTTCTTCTAAGCAGTGCCATTTGCCCCGAATAAAACTGTTTGTTGTTGTATACTAGCAAGAATAAAATGTAGCACTTACAGAGTGCTTTACATTTTCTAGAATAGTGCTGTCGTGGATATAATGGTCTATAGACATAATCAAGATTTGTCAGTTGAGGTAACCTTTGGTATAAAGCTATTATGACTCTTATCCAAGGGAGATACAGACTGTGAAATTCCCTGAGCAAAAGGAAAAACGGCTTTGTAGCCAGTAAGATAGGTCTTTTCCCCACAAGAGTGTCAGTTGATCTAATAGAAGCATTTCACTTTCAAAGCACTGTACAAGCATAAATCAATGTTTTAATAAAACAATATATCAGTTTCTTCTTGGTCCTCTTTCTACACTTCACAGCTTGGTAGTAAAACTATTAGTTAGGAACAGACATGTCCTCCCTCCATCACTCCAGAGCCTTAAGCTATTTCCAAATTATAACACCAGAGTTCTCACATGCAGCTCGTAAATTCAGTCCTAAAGGTCTTCTCTTATCAATATACTGAGATCAGAAAGGATCGTTACGCTGTATGGGTATTGTCATTCTCATTTCTGTAATCCCTAATCAAGAACACTTAAATTTCTTAGTTCATTAATAACTGATTTTTTTTTTTCAGGAGAAGAGAGGGGAGGAACAATTCTGTCTCAAACAAGTAGCACTTTCAATACTGCAACTGAAATACTTCCACACATGGCCTTGAAAGTTATGAATAACAAAGGAGGAAGAGTCTTACAGCTAGAGCACATCGTCCTACCCTGAAAAATAAAGCAGTTGTACATATAGGAATAAAGCTTTGCAAGGGAGTTACAGGACATCTCATCACCTATTCTCAGTGCAGTATGCAAAAAAAGTTAAAGAAGAGGAGACTAGAGAACAAAGAAACAAAATTAGAGGTACCCTTAATAAGAAATTATTGCAGCTTTTACCAGGGAACAAAAGCATCAATACTGTATATGAGAAAAGTTCTGAAAGTTCCATTGAGGAGACACAAACTGTACCTGGAATAACTTAGTGATACAACATATTTCCATTTACTATTATTATCTAAACAAGTGCATTAGCATTTTGTCTTACAAAACAACAGAAAATGCAAACACTGAAATACAACCTATTTAAAATGTGTTTACTTTTTTGGAAGCTCTTGACAAAACAGGCATGGTTCCTAATGAAACCCCATCTTGATCTGCCACAACTATAAGAAACTGAAACACCGTCTCCTACCTATACACAGTAGGCCAAAAAAGAAAGGTAGTGCAGGGAGGGAGTGATCTAACATTTCTTTCTACAAGAAACTAATCAAAAAGGAAATTGAAATAATTTTGTTTTAACAATAATTTTAACAATAGAACTTGTTTGAAAATAAAGCAATTCTGTTTATCCTGTTAAAATATTTATGACTTTAAAGTAGATGTTCTTGAATGAAGCCATTTATTTTTGTACTCTCCAGAGATTCAGTTTCATTGTAAAAAGCCACAAGTAATAGTTTCCTGTGATTCTTCATCAAACATTTCAACAAATACATACATATAAACACACTGGTATTAGTTATTCTCATGGCCTATTTCAGATTTTATTTTTTTCTCGTTCTACTTTACCATGAGTTCATTGAGATTTCATGTTTTCATGTTTCAGATCATTTTCTCTGGAAGAACTTACACACTGAATAAGCTTCATATATAAAAGCAACACAGTCCTATCTGTCACAAAAGGCCAGGATAAAGAACTGTGAAGTATCATATGTCACAATCAATACGTTGGGAAAAGTAAGAACATGTGTAAGAATCTGAAGGGTCAAAAGACTAGATTCACATGAACACAGGTTTTTTAAGTGACAGCTGAAATACGTAAATAAAAACTGTAGAGATCATTGAAACAGTTCCTCTTCATCTCTAAGAAAATGAAAATGCATGCAATCCTGTCTGATAATCTCATGGGTTTCTCAAACTAGGTATTTCAAGTGTGTTTAGATGATCATGGTCATTGATACGAAGCTTCATATATAAAAGCAACACAGTCCTATCTGTCACAAAAGGCCAGGATAAAGAACTGTGAAGTATCATATGTCACAATCAATACGTTGGGAAAAGTAAGAACATGTGTAAGAATCTGAAGGGTCAAAAGACTAGATTCACATGAACACAGGTTTTTTAAGTGACAGCTGAAATACGTAAATAAAAACTGTAGAGATCATTGAAACAGTTCCTCTTCATCTCTAAGAAAATGAAAATGCATGCAATCCTGTCTGATAATCTCATGGGTTTCTCAAACTAGGTATTTCAAGTGTGTTTAGATGATCATGGTCATTGATACGAATATGTATATATCCACAAGTGCTCTGGTTATCAAGCTACTGAACACAAAGCAGTGGCGATCTCTCCTACTCTCTCCTCCTGGTTCTAGAAGAAAGTACTCCCCGAGTTAAAGAAATTCAGCAAGTGCTTCTTACCTGATAATTTGAAGGTGAACAGATCAACAGTGAGGATTTCGATGGTTACTAATGTATGTTTCAAGACAGACTTTTAAAAGATGAACATTGATCGTCTCTCTGGCATGTCTGCGAGCAAAGTCTGGCAGTTCTTCCCTTATCATTTAAATTCATTTCTTTATTAATTCTACTGCTATAACATTTGCGGTCCCTGAATGTGAAGCCAGTTGGGTAGGCATTGTGTACAAAGAATAAAGCGCTTGCACTTTTGCGTGAGACAAAAGTCAGACAAACAGAGGTGTAACATGAGACAAAGCATGATATGCAGTTATCTCGATGTATTACCAGTCTAACTCTTGCCAGGATTTTTAGGCATGGTGTCAAAGAATGTTATCTCTCAGCCCAAGGAAGAAGAATGATATAGACTGAGAGGGCAGTTCAGTAATTTTCATAGAGGTGTTTGCTCAAAGTGTGACAAGACTGTAGTGTCAATGATTGCTCAGAAGTGGTAACGAGAGACTACACGGAAAGCCTTAGACGATCTGTACGTGACTGGGAAGACCTTGGAAAAAAACAAAACCAGAAAATAAGCAGGCAGTTTATGCTCAACGCAATAAAAGAACAGAATAAGGAAAGTGTAAAGAGAGGGTTGGTACAGGAAAGCAGATGGATAGGGAATTACATTTGTCACAATATTGTAGCCTATTTGACTAGAGATGGACTGATTTCAGAAAGGTCAAGGAAGTGTGTGTTCCTTACATTGACCAATGAGTTTATTACACCTATAACTGCTGTCTGATATCTCTTTCTCCTCATTCACTAGGAGGGAGAGAGCCTTGGATAACTTATCTCATCTCTCTTTTTTTTTTTGCTTTGTTTGCCTTGAATATTCTCTCCAGCAATGAATCTCTCTACAGATTCTGAGTAAAACACAATTGCAATTGCTTCCAATTAACTGTGGTCTGCTGATTGATTGTTGACTGGGTAAATATCTGTAAATAGGTACAGCCCTACGTGATTACAGCATCATAAGGAAAGACAGAAAATGTCCACATGGATGGGTAAAAAAAGTATGTTGTTACAACTTCAACTTACTATGTGCTCAAAGGACAACTGCAGTTGAGAGGTGGTAGGGATTCACCTTCAAAGCCCAAACTTTAAGTGTTTACGTAGGTGTTTATGTAAGCTCTCATATTGGACTCCATAAACTCAAAGTGGTTATGTAAACAGAGGCATCTAGTGCTATTTCAGAAATTTTACACTATCACAGATTCTTCCACCCCCTATAGGAAACCTTCCGGATCTCAAATGGCTGTAGATGCCTATTTTTAAGCTGCTGAAGAAGACATACGTTTCTACTAACGAGTTGCCTGTCTCATCTCCCATTTTACTGAATGGAGAGTTCATCAGTGCAGCCCATGGATCCTACACAGCAGTTCAGCCAATGAAATCTGGGTCTCTGCTACAAAGCAGTGATAACCAGCTCTCTAGACTCCATTGACTGTATTTGCCAGGAGGGGGATCCCGTGCTCATATTCTGTCTAGCCTCCACCTGCTGCTCCAAAAGGATATTGATTTCTCCTAACTTTCATGCCATACCCATAAGACCTATGTAGGTGTCTCACACCCCCTGAGCCCAAACAGCAGCAGAGACCCATGTTAGGTAACTGAAACCCACCTGAGAACTCCAATAACTGTACTGGCAGCTATACTGGAAGCTCTTTTTCCTAGTATAAATAACTTCAATGGAGCTGCCCACATGAGTGAAATTTATCTCATACCCTAACTTCAGGCTGTCTGGAGAAACCTTACCTCTGTAAGGTAGAATTAGAGGTGTATCTCACATAAATTACAAAGTAATCTGTAGATGTTTAGATGTCTTGTTGCTGTAGCTTGAACTTTGAATCTTTTTTTTTTCTTTTTTTTTCTTTTTTTTTTTTTTTTTCCCC